>NC_061099.1:59647348-59825744 GCF_015104395.2 Macrobrachium nipponense | reverse complement strand
CAACTTGCTGTGTAACTTGGCGCTTTAAAAATTTTCAATACAACTTGATTGTCTGTCTTCTGAAATTCATTTATGATTTTCTTGTCAATTTTCATGACTTCCATGGCATACATATGAAGGATGGCATCGCTAACCCATTCCAATACAATTTTCCTATTTTTACCCTGCTACAGCTGTTATTGATGACTGCATTCAGCCATATTTGCCATCTGCTTTGCTTTAATTTGCCCTGCCCTTTTTATCTGTTCCCTGAAGCAGTCTTTCATGTTGTTGATTGTAACTCCTGGGTATTTAATCTGCTTAACCATTTTTGTTCCTTCTATGTGCTCCCTATTTTCCACATCATCGATACTATACCAGTCGTTGTATATTAATATATTACTCTTGTAATCTTTATGTTTAGGCCACATTCGCTCGCTATTTCCATAAGGGTTTTTATTGCTTTCGTTATTTCTTCAAGGGTGTGTCCTAGTATTAATTAATCATCTGCATATAATAGTGCCACTATCCTTGTAACTTAATTTCTAAGCCTCGTGTGTACTTTCTAGTTTTTCTATTATCAGGTGCGTTATTATTAAAAAGAATTTGGGTGACCCATTGGATCCCTGTCTTATTCCATTAGTTACATTTAGCTATTTTTGTTCTATATTGTTAAGGCATAGGCTTGTTACATCATTTGTATATATCTTTGCAATTGCATTTATTACCTCTGCATGCAGCATCTATTTCATCATGACCTCTATGAGCTTTTTTCTATTAACGGAGTCAAATGCTTTTTGGAAGTCTATTGATACAACAAGTAATGGTCCTTTCTTCCATACGTTGCTTGTATGCAGTATTCTAAGATATATAAATTATGTGCGATAAAGCCTGATTGCAGTTCATTCATTTCCCCTATATTTCTTATGCGCTTTTCTATTTTGGTTTTCAAGATCCACATGAAAATTTTATAAGATGCATTTGTTAGCAATTGGCCTAAGATCTTTGACAGTGGGATATTGTTTTTTGGGTGCCAAGTGTTGATTTTGACTTAAACTAGCTTCTCTGTGTTTTCCTGCCTTTCAGTATGCTGTTTAAACATTCTACCAATTCTTTTGGAAGGTTGGTTCTTTGTAAGAATAGTTTGAACAGAACTGGCTTCATTCCATCTGGCCCTGGTGCTTTATTTGCCTTCATTTTCTCGAGTTGATTCTTTACACAATCTTCAGTTATATTGACTTCTTCCATTGGTTTAAGTTCTGCCTTTGTTTGGTCATACACTCCGTCCATGTGTTTTCTTAAAGATATATGGTATATCATATGCTGTCCTAATCTTTTTATTATTTCTTCCATGTCATGTTGATACTGTTCTTTCTTGCTTTCGCTCCATATCTCTCCTACTTTGTTTTCTTCTTTTTGGTATATTGTTTCCCAGAATTTTACCAGCTCTTTCCCTAGGGTTTCTTCCTTAATCTCTTGCTTATTTTCGTCGTATATCCTTATCTATTCTTTTTTTGAGGCGGTCTTTCCTCTCAGCATGTCTATATATTCCCAGGTTTTCCTGTGTCTGTTTTTATCATTCATTATCTCATTTCTAATCTTTTCTTCATATTCTTCATATGTTTTCTTTAATATTATCTGCACTTTTTATTTTAGTTTATGATATGCTTCTTCATAGTATCTCTTTTCTTCTATTCTTGTGGCTTTCCTTTTTAATTTGTTATATATCCTTCTTTGGCTTATTTCTTTCTTAATTTCTTTGGTGACCCATACTGGTTCTATTTTTCTTCTTACTTCCCATACTTTAACCTTCTTTTTATTATCTTCTCTAGGTTATTTACTTTTGCTTCACTCATTGTTTCCTCCAGCTAGGTTAGATCTTTTCTGTCTTGTTGGCTTAGTTTACATTCTATATATGCAAGGTATTTTCTGGTGGACTCTTCTGTTATTTTCGATATTTGATTTTTTTTGTTCAATTTTTTCTAATGTTTTCCTTACTTTTGTGTTCATTCTGAATTGGACTTTTATGAGGTGGTGGTCTGATAGGTCATACTCATACATTCCCTCATAGTAGTAGTAGTAGTAGTAGTAGTAGTAGGTGGGATAGGCCTTTGAAACGGCTCCCTTGCTTCTTTTATTCCTCCTTTGTGCGTGTTTGTTTGAGCTTCTCTCTGGAATACCACATTTCTTTTATAAAATCTTTCCTATTCTACACTTCCTCCCTCAGTAGAACTACCAATAAGAGTATATTTGCTACTAATTCCTCTTTATTTTCTTGATATGGTTGCTGCATAAAGCTATATCTATTTCTAATTTCATTGTATGCTGGACAGTAAAGTACGTTGACTTTTCATTAATTTCTTTCTGCCATGTTTTTCTGTCCCAATTATTTATTATTTCTCTTAACTGTTTGTCTTTAACTGCTTAAATTTTACTTAAGTTTATGTTTAGTTCTTTCATATACTCTTTTACTTGCATTATCCAGGGTTTTTTTTTTCATACTGATCCATGGTTATCTCATATAGGAGCCAGTTTCCACCACTCTTCAGTGTATGTTTCAGGTAGAATAGTTTATTCTTGATATCTCTTGAGTGGCAGGAAGAGGCCCCTATTTCAGATCTTAACGCACAACTTGCTGTGTAACTTGGTGCTTTCAAAATTGCTCTATATACTTTATTGTCTACCTTCTGAAATTCATTTATAGTTTTCTTGTCAAGTTTCATGACTTCCATTGCATACATGAATGATGGCATCGCTATCCTTTCCAGTACAATTTTCCTATTTTTACCCTGCTACAGCTTTTATTGATGACTGCATTAGCCATATTTGCCATCTGCTTTGCTTTAATTTGGGCCCTTTTTATCTGTTCTCTGAAGTAGTCTTTCATGTTGTTGATTGTTACTCCTAGGTATTTAATATTCTTAACTATTTTTATTCCTTCTATGTGCTCCATATTCTCCACATCATCGATACTGTACCAGTCGTTGTATATTAGTATATTACTCCATGTCCTTGTTATGTTTAGGCCACATTCACTTGCGATTTCCATAAGGGTTTTTATTGATTTTGTTATTTCTTCTAGTGTGTGTCCTAGCATTAATCCGTCGTCTGCATATAATAGTGCCACTATCCTTATTACTTCATTTCTAAAACCTTCTGTTGTATTTTCTAATTTTTCTATTATCAGGTACGTTATTAGTAGAAAGAATATGGTTGAGCCATTGCATCCCAGTCTTATTCCATTAGTTACATTTAGCTCTTTTTGTTCTATATTGTTAAGGCATAGGCTTGTTACATCATTTGTATATATCTTTGCAACTGCATTTATTTCTTCTGCCATCTGCAGCCTAATAATTTCAGTCATGACCTCGATGAGCTTTTTTCTATTAACTGAGTCAAATGCTTTTTTGGAAGTCTATTGATACTACAAATAATGGGTCCTTTCTTCTGTTTCTTGTATGCAGTATTGTAAGATATATAAATTGTCGATTCCTCTCCTTTGTGCGGTAAAGCCTGATTGCGGTGCATTCATTTTTCCTATATTTCTAATGTTTTTCTATTTTGGTTCTCAGGATCCCCATGAAAATTTTATATGATGCATTTGTTAGAGCAATTGGCCTTAGATCTTTGACTGTTGGGTTTTGTTTTTTGGGCGTAAGTGTTGTTTTTGACTTAAACCAGCTTCTCTGCGTTTTCCTGCCCTTCAGTATGCTGTTTAAACATTCTGCCAATTCTTTTTGAAGGTTGTTACTTTGTAAGAGTAGTTTGAACAGAACTGGCTTCATTCCATCTGGCCCTGGTGCTTTATTTGCCTTCATTTTCTCAAGTTAATTTCTTCCATGGGTCTAATCTCTGTCTCTGTTAGGTCATACACTCCATGCATATGTTCCCTTAAAGATATATGGCATTTCATCTGCTGTCCTAATCTTTTCACCATTTCTTCCATGTCATGTTTTTACTGTTCTCTCTTGCTTTCATTCCACATTTCTTCTATTTTGTTTTCTTCCTTTTGGTATAGTTTCCCAGAATTTTACCAGCTCTTTCCCGAGGGTTTCGTCCTTCATCTCTTGCTTATTTTCATCGAATATTCTTATCCATTCTTTTTCTGATGTGGTCTTTCCTCTTAGCCTGTCAATATATTCCCAGATTTTCCTGTCTGTTTTTATTATTCATTATCTCATTTCTAATCTTTTCTTCATATTCTTCATATGCTTTCTTTATTATTATCCGTACTTTTTGTTTTTGTTTATGATATGCTTCTTCATAGTATCTCTTTTCTTCTATTCTTGTGGCTTTCCTTTTTAATTTGTTATATATCCTTCTTTGGCTTATTTCTTTCTTAATTTCTTTGGTGACCCATACTGGTTCTATTTCTTCTTGCTTTCCTGTCTTTAACCTTCTTTTGATTATCCTTTCTAGGTTATTTGTTTTTTATTCACTCATTGTTTCTTCCAACTGGGTTAGATCTCCTTTTCTGTCTTGTTGGCTTAGTTTACATTCTATATTTGCAAGGTATTTCCTGGTAGACTCTTCTGTAACTTTCAAATATTTTATTTCTTTTGTTTAATTTCTGCATGTTTTCCTTACTTTAGTGTTCATTCTGAATTGGACCTTTATGAAGTGGTGGTCTGATAGGTCATATTCATATTTTCCCTCGTCTATCTCCATACATTCATAGTTTTTATACATATTTTGGTTGACTAGGGCAAAGTCTATAGCGCTGTTCTGATCTCCTCTACTCCAGGTTATCTCTCCTTTGCAGCTGGGATCTCCATTTAATAGCGTAAGATGATATTTTTCCATTAGGTCCATAACATATTTTCCATTTTGGTCAAGTTCTTGTGTCCCTATGAAACCTAAATGCCCATTGAAATCCCCAAGGACAATCACAGGCAGGTCTGTGGCTTTCTCTATTGCTACATGTAAGGCGCTTATTATTCGTTTATTTCTTTCTTTATCACTAGTTAACATGTAGACCAGAATTATGTTAAATATTGCTGTTCTATAATTAACCTTTACTATTAGAATGTCTTTGTGTTCCGACTTTTCTTTTTCCATCAACCTTGTGTCCCGGTTCAATGTCTTTTAATAATACAAAGAAGAAGAAGTTTGTTTATTTCTATGTAACAGACATTCGTACCGTTTTGAGGGTTCTCGCTTTCGAAACCGATTATCTAACTCTGCACAGTAGCAAATTCAAGTTTTATAATCTCAAATGAATTACTCCAAGACGGTGTTAAATAACAATAAATGTTTCTGATAAATTTAATTAGATAATTAACAAAAATTTTCGTTTAAATAATAAACTTGAGGGGTAATTCAAAGACTGCCTAATTTCTCTCATACTCTACTTAATATAGTGTGTGTGACCTCTGCTGTGTCAGTGCTATAATACCAACCTTGTTTAGTGTATTGTCGTTGTTACGTAAACGTTTGGGTTATTCGGATTATAGTGTCCAAAATATTTGTGTACACTATGTTTAGCACATGCAGTACATTTGTGCAGAATCAGGTATGATATTAGGTACTTTTCAAGTTGCAGAATAGGGTTGGCCTAGCTTCGTGCACTGGCTTTCACAACCTGTTAGACCTATCTACCTACTAGCTATAATACCTAGGCTACTTACTAATTTAGATTTGGTCAACTCTGGTACATCAGGCATAGTTATCAATGAAAGTATAAAGAAATAACACAAGAAGCTTATATGATTCCCCCAATTTTTTTCCAGTATGTGTTTGGGTTGTCCATTTAAAATGCATTGCGTAACATTTTCGATTACCTAAGACCTGCAACAGGCTGTGATGTTGAAATTCCATAGTTGTACAGATTGGTGATCCTCTAGTTTTTGATATTCTGACCATTAGGGTAAATGACCTAGGGGCGACATAGTGGCCACCTCTCTCGGAACGTGGCCACTTCCCAAAAAACCGTACTGGAGGTCTCGGTGTGCTGCCTGGATGGACCACAACTCATGACTGATGCTCATGGCTGTAAATTCAAGTTCCTACTTAGTTTGGGAAGGTGGCTGCTAGGTCGCTGCTTGGTCATTTACCCTATTTTTGGTCCTTCTTCAGTAATGAGTAAAATATGAGAATTCATCCTAAGCTAACCTTACATACCTAGCCTAACCTAGGGCACTGAGTCCTAAACTGGCTGGAGGAATGAATCCAACTAAACCTGACATACCTACCAGGCTAGAATGCCATAAAATACATGGGGAGAATGCCAAGGAATTGGTTAAACAACATCAAACTTAAACTTTAAAGTTTCATTAACAATGAGCCAGGGTAAATGACCGAGTGGTGACATAGCAGCCACCTTCCTGAAAAAATACTAGAATTTGCTGCTATGAGCATCAGTCAAGAGTTGAGGTCTATCCAGGTAGCACACCACGACCTCTACACTCCTCTCGAAGTAAGTGTTTTCTCCTAGATTACAAAATAATGGCATAAATCAAGCACTTATTTGAGAAATGGCCGTGTTACGAGAGAGGTGCCTGCTATGTTGCTGCTTGGTCATTTACTGTATTGGTAGGAAACGGCCATAGGGAGAATAACTGACTGGACTAGTGGATCCAGCTTCCACCGTGTTTGAAGCCACAAGTCCTGACACCGGAGATGGTCATCAGTCACGAGTTGTGGTGGTGAGAGAAGGAGTTTGAGACCTCTACTCTCCTTTCGAAGTATTATCTCCAAAGTTAGAAATTTAGGTTATATTTTAAGATTAAAGCGGTAATGAAAAGTCTGGGTCTACGCAGTGCACACTACCTCCATGATGCTTTCAAAATTTTTACTAAACTCCAAATATTTAGAAGATTGACACCATCTCGATGTTTGCGGAGTCGCTTATGTCAATAAACTTCCCATTCCATGTGCTAAATCCGCACACCACTTGTACCCATAGACGCTGGGGCACTTTCTTCACAAAAAATCATAAACAATGACTTTTCCAAGGGAACTATGATTTTTGGTAGGAGAGAAGAAAAGTGTCCACTAGATAATTATTTAAAATAAATAGTTAAAAGGCAGTATAAGGTCATGAATTGCATAAATTATTTACATATTCATAATTATTTATTTGAAAATATTTGTTGTTGAAAAAGTAACTAGATTCCTAACTCAAATATCAACATTGTTCCGATACATAATATAAGCCCTAGGTCCTTTACAATAGGAAGGTAACTAGCGGCAGCTGGAAACGGTCGTAAGCTTCGAACAAGGGAGTTTGATAGTTAACTGCCTGTCCGACAGTGCACGCGCCACGCGACTGGGAGGTGAAGAATCACTTTTGCTTTCGGCCTCGTTGGTGGAGGACATGTTCGTCATCACTCTCTGCCCGCTTCTTCGTCGTATCTTTTGTTGTGTTTCTTCAACTTGGTTTGTTTGTGTAGTGAAAGTTTACTGTAAGTACGTGTGACTTTCTGAATTATTCTTGATTTATGATGGAATCTCATGAATTGGAGCTCTCCCCGTGGCCCCCATCAGCTGCAGAGTTTGCCCTGGTGTGGAGGGCCGTAAGTGCGGGGTCTTTTGCTCCTTTCCCGAGGTTCTATTGTGCTCAGTGCTGGGGACGTGAATGCTCTCGGGCCGAGCCCTGTAATGTTTGTGTAAATTGGTCGGAGGTGCAGTGGGTGCTGTATGAGGGTAGGAGGAAGAAGCGTAAGCCTGCCAAGGAGTCGTCGGAAAGCTCTCCAGCAACCCCCTTGGTCACAGACACGTCGTCTTCCTTCCTGCCCCCGGCTCAGCTCCCGCGTATGGCTCCTTCCCCTTCGGCGGGTGTTTCTCGGTCCTTCTCTTCGCCCGATTCTGTCGAGCATAGAGGAGGGGGCAAGATACCCCGACGTGCAACTGTATTCGGGGTCTTCCGCTCGCTCGGGGTGCCCCCCCCCTCCGCACGAGGGGGAACCCCTCCTAATAACCCGACTGTTGCTTCCTCAGGTGCTCTTGCTGTGGGCGACGACCTCAGCCAGGTGTGGTTCCCGCTGGGGCTCCAGGGCATGCCGAGCGTCCAGGGGCTGCTTCATCTGGCTGGTGCTGTTCCTGTCACCCATGGAGCGGTGACCACTACCACCACCACTGTCTCGACCCCCTCCTCACCTGGTGTACACTCCACACGTGATGACCGGTGACTCCTACTGCCACTGTGCAGGCCCCGATTGCTGCCGTACCGAGGAGAGGCTTGCCTCCCCTCCCGGGTTCTTTGCTCTGCCAGCCCCTGACTTTCGGTGCCCGAAGAGTTCGCCCCTGGACCTGCCTCCGGTACCCAGGATGTCGCTGGCTGCTGCCCCATCTCCTGACGTACCTGACTTGCCTGCCGTACCTGCCGCTCCTGCTGTTCTGCTGTTCCTGCCCCTGCCAATGTCGTTCCAGCCCGTGGTGTGCTGCCCCAGTCGCAGGTCCTTCCGGACAGGTGCAGCCGGGCCCTGTTGCTTCGGCAACAGCTCCGGCTCCATCCTGGATGGAGGAACCTGACGTCTGTCTGAGGGAGCTGACGAAGAAGAAGAAGAAGAGGAAGGTGTCGTCGTCGTCTTCGTCGTCTTCTTCGTCGCCTGCTGCCGCCTCTTCCCCTTCGACTTCCAAGGCTTCCAAGCCGAAGAAGAAGCAGGCTGGCTCCTCCCCCCCTAAGAAGTCTCCCTCGGGAACTTCTAAGGGCTCGTCTCACTTCGGTGGGATGGGGGTTCTTCCGCTGGTCCTCCTGCTCCTTCGGGAGCGGGGCCCGTCTCTCCTTCCACAAGGAAGAAGAAGACGGGGACAGAGGGGCAGGGGTACCGGCTAACACCGGCACTTCCTTGTCTGGTGCTAAATGGTCCCTATCTCTACACCAGGTTCCGGCTCGGCCTCCCCCCCCCCCCCTCCCGGTTCGCGAGAGGTACCGAGTGTACAGTCTCCTGCCGGCGACCGTGCAGCCAAGGCTCAAACGTCCGAGTTCGCTCGGCGCCAGGACTGAGGCACGGAGCGGAAGGCTGGTGAGAGCCGCTCAGTGACTCTCGCCGGGCCAGGCCAGCGATCGTCTCTTGTAGCGACCAGCTGGCTACCTCAGGGTTGACGTGCTGGTCCCTGACCAGTTACGGGCTGAGGCTGGGAAAAGGTCCCCTTGATCGCAGGAACCAGCCTCGGCTGGTTCCAGCGGTTCGACGCACCATGAGGACAGGCACCTCGGTCCCCACCGCGAGAGTGGTCTCTGCAGGTCCCCTGACTGCCGCTTCCACTGGGACTGGACGGATAGGGGGACCAGCAGCAGCAGCTCTGACGCATGGGACCAGGGGTCCGGCTGTTCTCTCGGTCCAGACGCTCTCCCCAGGAGTTAGCCGCGCCGACCAGGCCTGCAGCTCGATCGCCTGCAGCCCCCCAAGCATACCAGTTCTGCCAGTGAGCGAGGGGGAGCGTCAGGTCTTTCTCTCCTGCTCCTTCAACTTCCTCGGACTACACCGGGAAGGGCGAGACGGACAAGGAGTGATCGTAAGGGGCGCGCTCCTCACGGTCCCGCCACGACGCCCTTCGAGCCAGGCACGGTCCTTGGACCGACCAGTCGTATGCGCAAGTGGCAGGAGGAGACTGGGAGGGGTCTGTCGCTGTTCCTCCTTCTGAAGGAGGAGGGTCTCGGGAGGCGTTCTTGCTGGAGGTGCTTGACAGTCCTACTCCTCAAGACGCGGTCACTCCCAAGATCCAGAGGAATTTTGCAGAGGTTATTGCGCTGATTCGTCAGCACAACGACCTCGGGAAGGATTGCCGCTCCCACCTCCTGAGCCCATGTCGCGGCTCGAGTCGTTCTGGGGGCCTAAGAAGGAACCCAGGACGACGGTGGATCTGCCGCGATCGGAGCTGGCCGACTCGGTGCTGGGCCAGGTGGACTCGCTCGTTCTCCGGACAAGAGGGTTTGCTACGGTCCGGCAGGTCGTCTAAGCTACTTCCCCCGCCTCTACGCGACAGAGGAAGTTCTACGTACGTGCCAACGAGGATCCGATGCCGCCCAAACAGGTTAACCCGGAGCTAGCTAGGCTAACTCCAGGGGTGTCGGAGAACCTGTGGTTCTCTCAGCAAGAGGCACTTGCTCTAGAATCCACTGCCATGGCGGCTTTCCAAGCAGTCTCCTGGTTGACCTGTGGTCCCTCACAGTGTCCAAGGTTGCGGCCACCTCTGGGAATATCACTCCCGGCTTTCAGGAGACTTTGCCAGTCTGGGGGTAGGGCCATCTACCTCGCCCACCAGAGGGTAAACTTGTGGGCCAACCTGGTACTTAGGCGTAGGGACGCAGTCCTTACCCGAGTGTCCAGGGCGGCTGGTTGTGAGGCGGCATTGGGCCTTCGCAATGGACCAGTGCAGAGTTCCTCCCCTCTCTCTTCCCAGGAGAGATGGTGAGGAACGCCAGGCAGTATCGAAGGCTTCTGGGCAGCCTCGATCAACTGCGGCCAAAAAAAAAACCCAAGAGCTTGGTTAGCGGCTTCCTTGGCTGCTAAGACGGTTGCTTCGTCTAAGCCCCGAGGAAAGACTCTGCCTTCGACTTCTGCCAGGGGAGGTCGCTATCAGCCCCCCTCCCAGCCCTCCTTTCCACGAGGAGGGGCAGGGAAGAAGTCGAAGAGAGGCGGGAAACGCTAGGGACGGCGTTCCCCCTCACCTGCTGCCGGAAGTGGGGGGGTGCCTGGCGAGCCATTGGGCAACATGGCAGCGCTACGGTGCAGAGACCTGGATAGTAGATGTCCTTCGGGAGTGATATCTACTACCCTTCGAGTCTCGGCCACCCCTCACATCCAACCCGGTCCATCTTCAGACCTACGTTCCTGGAACATCAAAGGACGTAGCCCTTCGACAGGAAGTCAAGACCATGCTGAGCAAGGGAGCTGTGGAGATCGTCAGGGATCGGTCACCGGGCTTCTACAGCCCCGCCTTTTTCCTAGTGGAGAAGTCTTCGGGGGACTGGCGCCCGTGATAGATCTCTCTCCCTGAACCGATTCGTTCGCCAGTCTCGGTTCATGATGGAGACGGCACGCTCCATGCTCGACTCTATCAGGGAGAACGATTTTATGTTTTAGTGGATTTGAAGGCCACGTATTTCCAGATACCCGTCCAGCAATCCTCCAGGAAGTACCTCCGCTTCATCCTCGAAGGGACGATGTACCAATTCAGGGCACTTTGCTTCGGTCTCTCAACCGCCCCACAGGTGTTCACGCTGGTGTCTGCTTGGGCTCAGTTGTTTGGGATACGTCTTCTGAGGTATCTCGACGACTGGTTAGTCCTGGCGAGCTCCTGCTTGCAGTTGCTACGGGACAGGAATTGACTTCTCTAGTTCTGCCGCAATCTGGGATTGTGGTGAACTTCGAGAAGTCTGACCTCGAACCCAAGCAGAGGATGAAGTACCTGGGTATGCTGATCGACACGGTAGCAGGGCGAGTCTTCCCTGCAGACTCGCGGATCAGCAGATTCAAATAAGCACTGTGGAGTTTCAGTGGTGATGGTAGTAAGGATAAAACCACTGATCACAGGTAAAAATGAATTTCAGTTCAAACCATGAAACTGGGAATAAGTTGTTTCATACTTTCACTAATATAGGCAACAAAATGTTTTTTTATTGTAGTGTCTTACCGAACAATTATAGAGCCGTGATTTCCCACGAGCGGCAGGATACTAAATTCAAATTTAGCGCGTCGGGCGTCGCCAACACTGGTGGTGATGACGTCATCTCCCTCCACTCGCGGGAGAACCAGGTACAACTGCCCAGGTGAATTCAATTCTTTTCCTGCCGGCGTCCGGTGAACATCGGTGGTCGGTGCGGTTGGATGACTTTGCTTCGCTTTTTTTCTTGTGGATTTGATCTTCGGAATTGGTGAAGTACTCTTTTTGGCATTGTTATTATTTTGCTTTTTATTTAGGCGTTGCCATGTCGGATTCTAGTCCGTCGGGAGTTAGGTTTTGCATCTCAGGATGTAAAACTAGATTATCCAAGTTAGAGTATGATTCTCACACTAAATGTGTTAAGTGTAGGGGACAGGTTTGTTCAGCAGATCGAACATGTAACGAGTGTAGTGATTGGACTGATTCTCAATGGAAGTTTTTTAGTTCATACTCGGAGAAATTAGCTAAAGACAGAATTAGAAAAGCAGCGCTTAGGGAAAGTAGACTTAGCTCTGCTTCGTCTTGCGATGCATCTGTTCCTTCTGTTTCTCCTCAACATTGTTATGTCTCCTTTAACTACACCTCCTATTCCTCCTACTAATCCACTTCTCCGGCTTCCCGTGTAGTTTCTTCCGACACCATTGCCAGTCTGGAATCGAGGTTAGATCAGAAATTTTCGGTGGTACTAGCGAATACGGTTTTTGCAACTTGGTAATTCAGTTAAGACGTTTTTGGAGAAAGCGGCTTCAGGTAAGAGTGTAGTTGAGGGTGCGTCTGTCTGTCCTGACACGTCTCCTAGACAAAGGTCACTGTCCAGCTCCCCGCACCAGGGAGAAAGACATACCGGAAGTCCAAGGGAGTCGATCGGGATTTGCCCACAGACAGGCGCCTCTCTTGTTGAGCCTGTTGCGCCTCAACAGGGCTCGGTTAAGCGTTGGAAAGGTGTTGCGGTCAGACGCCTTTCGAATGATTCAAGCGATTCGTCTCCGGTCGCGCGGCGCTCTTGGCGAGGATTCGCCCGTTTCGCGTCCCTTACAGAGGCGTTCAGGCGCCGATTCTTCGCTCCTCCAGTCAAGCGGTATAAGGAGCCTGAGAGTAGGGTTGCGCCGCGGGCCGTTAGCGGCTCGTTCGTCGCCTCAATCTGTGCCTTTTTTCGGCTCCATCTACTAGTAGAGATTGTGGTTTTAGCGCTGTAGCTAGCAGTTCTAAGGGTGTTTCTTTAGGCGCTTTTTCGTCTGTTACGCCTGATGCGCCTGTTTCGCCTCGAATTTCGGCGGCTCCGAGCGAGGCGCAAGTAGTTTTTCCGCCTCCTGCTGAACATTTAGGCTCTTCCAAGCCTACGTTAACTGTTTTTGATTCGTCTCTGGCGCCTTTACGCAAGCAGTTAGAGATGTTAACCAACTGGATGAATGAGTCCAAGGGTGGTTCGAAACCTTCAGATCAGGTTGTAGTTCCGTCTACTTCTTTCGGCGGTATCGGAGAATGAAGAAGAAGTAGAGGAGGAGGATTCACATCACCTCTCGTGTTATTCACGTCTCCTTAGATTTCTTCTGGTATCTTATCCAGATTATTTTGAGAAAGCGGCTCCGCGCTCCCCAAACTTCGACTTTTTTGATGAGGAGGAAAACTTCAGACCCTCTCCTCCCAAAACTTGTTCTATCTAAAGCGGTTAGACATTCGTTGAAAGAGACTTGAGAAATGGATGCCTCTGATGAAAAGAGACTTAGGGAAGGCTCTTTTTGCTTACCCTCCCTCTAAGTTGCTTCGTAAGAGGTATAGGTTTTATGTAAATGGGGAAGCTCCTTCTCTGGGAGTTTCTGCCTCCTCCCAGGGAGACTTCTCCAGTTTAATCGACTCCTCTAGAAGATCTGCTTTCGCCGCAGCGAAAGTTTTCTTTACAGCGCCGGAGTTGGACCACGTTGTAAAGAATCAATTTAAACTTTTGGAAGTCTTTAGCTTCCTTGATTGGACTATTGGCGCTTCAGCGGCCAAGATCGAAGACTGTCCTTCTCTTTCTCAGGAGTTAGCGGAGGATTGGATTGGTGTTCTGTCCTGTGCGGACAAATCCATTAGGGATGGATGGATGAGTTAGCTTCGCTCATCGCCTTTGGTACCCTTAAGAAAAGGCAACTTTGGTGCTCCTTTGCTTCTAAACTTAGGGTTCTTCCCAACAGAAGTCTGCTCTCTTGTTCGCTCCTTTTGTGAAAGATAACCTCTTTCCAGACGATGTAGTGTTGTCAATTTCGTCTGCGCTAGATAAGAAATCTACTTCGGATTTACTGGCACAGTCTACTGAGAGACCTAAAGCTCCAGTGGAGACTGTTCCTTCGGTTTCTCCTCTGGCCCAAGTGCCTTTTCGAGGGAGAAAACCCAAGCGCTTCTTTCGGCCGAAGTCGAATTTGCGACCTCAGTCTAAGGCCTCGGCCAAGGTTAACAAACCTTCCAAATGAAAGCTCGGTTCTTCATGCACCAGTGGGAGCCAGGCTGGCTCTGTTTTGGGAGGAATGGGAAAACAGAGGAGCAGAAGCCTGGTAGTGCAAGTACTCAAGTTCGGCTATCGTATTCCTCTCGTTTCACCTCCCTCGCTCTCACCTGTGCCAATTCCATTCCAGGCATACTCTCCGGGCTCAGACAAATTTCTGGCGCTAGCCGCAGAAGTGGAAGCGCTTGTTCTCAAAAGAAGCGATAGAACAGATAGAAGGGGATTTTTCCTCCAGGCTTTTACAATCGCCTTTTTGTAGTTCCCAAGTCATCAGGGGGCTGGAGGCCGGTTTTGGATGTGAGCGCCCTGAACTTGCATGTCCAGAAAACAAAATTCATATGGAGACCACTCGGTCGGTTCTGGAGTCATCAGACAGGGGGATTGGCATGGTCTCTCTGGACATGCAAGACGCTTATTTCACATTCCGATACATCGCGAATCTCTGAAGTACCTGAGGTTCATGTTCGAAGGCAAGGTGTTCAGTTTCGGGCGCTTTGCTTCGGACTAGCGACCGCTCCTCAAGTTTTCACCAGGGTTCTATCCCCGATAGAAGCTGGCTGCACATATTAGGAGTAAGAATCTCCCTCTATCTGGACGATGGGCTTCTCCGGTCGGAATCAGAGAGTCGGTGCATGAAGGACCTTGGAACAACTCTGGATCTTGCCAGAAAGTTAGGAATTCTGGTCAACAAACAGAAGTCCAGTTGGTTCCATCTCAGAGCATCCTTTATTTGGGGATGATTCTGAATGCTCAAGTTTTTCGGGCTTTTCTGTCCCCGAAGAGGGTTCAAGGCTGTCTGGAGACAGTTTCAGGAGTTCTTGGACAAAAAGGTAAGTTCTGCCAATCAGTGGATGAGGCTCTGGCAAATTGACGTCAGTGGAGAAATTTGTGACGTTGGGAAGACTGCACATGAGACCTCTGCAGTTTTTCCTGAGAGCCTCTTGGTGCAGGAAGACACAACCAGACTCGATTACCTTTCCTGTCACAGATCAAATAAAAGAGGACCTAAGGTGGTGGCTCTCTCGAGCAAGGTTGGAAGAAGGGTTAGATTTACGACCCATCCTCCCGAACCTACAGTTCTTTTCCGACGCATCGGACACAGGTTGGGGAGCCCTACTGGGAAATCAACGGACTTCAGGAGCTTGGTCGGAGAAGGAGAAGAAGTTCCACATAAATGTAAAGGAACTGTTAGCAATTTTCTTGGGGCTCAGACAGTTTCGGAGCTTAGTAGAAGGTCGAGTAGTGGCAGTGCATTCCGACAACTCCACGGCTCTCTCGTACGTGCGGAAACAGGGGGGGACTCAGTCTTTCTCTCTGTACAAAGTAGCCAAGGATCTCCTCCTGTGGTCAAACGAAGCGAAGGTTCAGCTAGTCCCGAGATTTTGTTCCGGGAAAGATGAACGTCCTGGCGGACGAGTTAAGTCGTCAACAGCAAGTACCTCTGGAGTGGACTTTGGACAACAGATTTTGTCAGAAAACAAACTTTGGCGCCTTCGGGGACGACCGTCAATAGACCTGTTCGCGACATCAAGGAACAAACCGTCTTCCTCTCTTTTGTTCTCCAGTCCCGAGATCCTCTAGCTTGGTCGGTGGACGCAATGCTGTTGGATTGGTCGGGTCTGGAAGCTTATGCATTCCCTCCGTTCGGTCTAATAAGAGAGGTGCTGAACAAGTTCATGTCGCACAGCAATGTAAACACTGACGTAATCGCTCCCTTTTGGCCCAGGAAAGAGTGGTTCCCGGACCTTCTCCAGTTGTTAGTAGACTTCCCCAGACTTCTTCCTCCAGAGAAGTGGCTTCTCAAACAACCTCACTTCAAGAGGTTCCACCAAAAAACTTGTCCCCGCTCTAGCTCTGACAGGGGTTCAGACTGTCCGAATCTTGTCAGAGCGAAAGGATTTTCAAGAAGAGCTTGCAGAAGCTATCGCTCGTTGTAGGAGAGAGTCTTCTAACAAACTCTATCAAGGGAAGTGGAGAATCTTCAGAGAGTGGTGTAGAAGTGCTAAAGTCTCTACTTCTGCTACCTCTTTAACAGAAATAGCAGATTTTCTTCTATTTCTTAGGAACTCTAAGAAAAACTGGCTCCTTCGACGATCAGAGGATATAGAGCCATGCTCTCTTCGGTTTTTCGACATCGAGGTTTGGATATTTCCTCCAATTCAGATCTGTCGGACCTCATTAGGTCTTTCGAAACCACTAAGCTCCCGCGAAGATACAGTGGCTTGGAACTTAGATGTGGTGCTTGTTCCTCATGGGGCCACCGTTTGAGCCTTTGAAGTCGGCTTCACTCAGGAACTTGACTAAGAAGGCACTCTTTCTTATTGCACTAGCTTCTGCTAACGTGTCAGCGAATTGCACGCTATAGACAAAAGAGTCGGTTTCTCTCAAGGCAATGCTGTATTTTCGGTATCTTTGACCTTTCTAGCCAAAAATGAGAATCCTTCTAATCCTTGGCCGAGAGTTTTGTGGTAAGGAACTTATCTGTATTTGGTTGGACATGAGGAGGAAGAAAGGCTCTTATGTCCAGTCAGGGTTATTAAGCAGTATCTGTTTGCCACTAAGGGTATTAGAGGACAATCTTCTAAGCTCTGGACCTCGGTTCAAAATCCCTCTCGTCCTCTCTCTAAGAATGCTATATCGTTCTTTATTAGAGAGCTTATCAGGGAAGCTCACTCGCAGTCCGAGAATGACAATCTTTCCGTTCTGAGAGTTAAAGCTCACGAGGTTAGAGCGATGGCAACTTCTTTAGCATTCAGAAAGAATTTATCTTTAGCTTCGATTCTTCAGAGCACGTTCTGGAGATCGAATTCGGTTTTTTGCGAGTCATTATCTCAAAGAGATAGAAACGGTTTTCGAGAATTGTAAAACGTTTAGGTCCGGTGGCGGTTTCTGGCATGGTGTTGGGAGAAACGGCACAGGGTCGTCACCTCTATATGCTAACTTTTCACCTTGAATAGGTTGTCGAGTTCAAGGGAAGCTGGGGGTACTGAGTACCTGGGATACTCACCAGTCTGTTAGGTCAGATTTTACAATGGTTGGGTATATATGTTTTTAAATCTGGTGTTGGTGCAAATGTTTTATGATTGAATTTCTGGTCTTAGCCCAGGGCAAGGGCAATCTTTTGTTGTTTACTATCCTCCGTCAGTCAGCCTTGACTCGCTTGAACTACGGAAGGATTCCACTCCTGTAGAGGCTAACTTTGGTCAAATTCCAATTCCTCTACAATAGTAAGAAGAGCACCGACCAGAGGCAGTAACAGTCTGCTGTAGCTCTCTTACAAGGTAAGGTACAACAGACACCTTGAGTGTTTATTGGTATTGCAATAAATGTAACCATTTATAAAATATGTGGTCCACTGAATCCCACTTCCCATAAATGTGTAATCAGCTCTATAATTGTTCGGTAAGACACTACAATAAAAATGAAATTTTCATTATTAAAATGAAGTTTTATTGTATACTTACCGAACAATTATGATTATACCCACCCTCCTCCCTTAGGTGGACGGACGGGCAGAAAAGAATTGGATTCACTGGGCAGTTGTACCTGGTTCTCCCGCGAGTGGAAGGGTAGATGTTACTCATCACCACCAGTGTTGGCGACGCCGACGCGCTAAATTTGTTTTAATTTAGTATCCTGCCGCTCGTGGAAATCACGCTCTATAATTGTTCGGTAAGTATACAATAAAACTTCATTTTTAATAATGAAAATTTCATTTTTTATTGTGCTAATTACAACTACAATCTTGAGTAAGATCAATAAACGTTACATATATACGCTAACATTGTTCAAATGAGTGCTGGGAAGGCTGGGAAAGATGGTGGCTCCGCTGTGCTTACGAATGGCACCTCACGCGGTTGCTGCCATATTTGATTTAAAAACTGCCTTGAAAACATATTTTACGAAGAGCTCACATGCTTATTTTAGTTCGTATGGGGCTTTCATATATCACATTATGTTGACGAAACTTCAATCTTTTGAATGGTATGCTTAAAGATGTAATTGTATTCTTGTTTAACCAAATTAAATATCGAGTGAATAAGGCTAATCCACGCAATGACGATGGATTCACTGCGGTGTTTCCCCCATGAACTAAAATAAGCTTGTGAAGTATTTGTAAAATATGTTTGTTCCCTTGGTCCTTTACATGAGGAATTACTTTCAGCGTAGCTGGAATTACAGCTGTTAAGTTCTTGAACAAGGTGGTTAGGCAGTAACTGCTGTCTGGTAGGTGGGTAGGCCCGCCTGCCCGGAAGTAAACACTCCACTTTCCTTTCGGCTGTCTTCCGATGAAAACGTATTTTGTGAGCTCTCGCTGACTAGCCGTTAATCTTTTTCCCGGTGGGATCTTTAATGTTCTATATTGCAATACACCACCTGAAACACCTGATTATTCCTACACGTTATACAAACCATCGGTCCTTTACCTCTCTGCCTGCCTCTGTCATGAGACTGTTTTATGTTCTTTGTTGCATTTTGCCTTTTTCATTGTGTATTTGTGGATATTTCTGTCTGTGGTTTGTTGTCTATTTTGTCTGATTCTGATAAGAATGTGACAAGCAAACCCAGGAGTCAGATAAGCCCTTACGCCCCCCATCCACCAACCGAGAATATATCCTGGAGTGGGGGTTAGAAAGTGTGGTGTATTTCGCTCTAGTGAAGATGTGGATCCTCACGCCCTCTGCGCAAGTTGCTGAGGGCGTGAGTGTAATAAGGAGTTTACTTGTGACACTTGTATCTCCTGGTCGGAGGAGCAGTGGGGGAGATACGAGAGGAGGAAGAAGCACGTAAGTCAGTCAAGGTGTTGTTGGAAAGCTCTCCCTCGACACCGCTGGTTACAGACACATCGTCTTCTTTCCTTCCCCCTCGTAAACTTCCTCGCATGGCTCCCTCTCCTTTGAGGGACATGTCTCTCTCCGCCTCTTCACTTGATCTGTTGAGTGCAGAGGAAGGAGGGAGACATGCCAACCTGGAGTTGTACTCGGGAACTTCTGTTCGCTTGGTGGGGGGATCCTTCCCCCTCTGAGCGAACAGGAACTCCCCCCATTGACCATCTAGCTGCAGTCCCAGTCACGCATGTGGTGGAGTCGAGAACAACCACTACAGTGTCTACTCCTGGGTACGCGGCACACCTCACCTGGTCTACAAATAGCACATGACAATGGTTACCCCCACTGCTGCGGTGCAAGCACCAGTGCCACGTGTCTCCAAGGTGGAGTATTACCCTCCTCCTCTCCCAGGTTTTTCTGTCCTCGCTCCTCCACCTGATTTTGAGTGCCCGAAGAGCTCGCCCCTGGACGTACCTCCTGTTGCTGTTGCCATGCCTGGTGCCTGTGGAAGTGCTGCTGCTCCTTCAGGTCCTCCTTCCCAGGTGAGCTTGCCCCGCTGCTCTGGCAGCCGCGCCAACTCCGTCCTGGATGGGAGACCTGTCTGCTGTACTGAGGAAACTGGCGAAGAAGAAGTCAAAGAAGAAGAGGAAGGTGTCGTCATCGTCTTCTTCGTCTTTGTTGTGTCGTCATCTGCCGCCTCCTCCCCTTACTACTTCCAAGGCCCCCCAGCCAAGGAAGAGGAGGGTGGCCTCAACCCCCCCCCTCTCTCTCCCTGCCCCAGAAGTCTCGCACAGAGACTTCTAAGGGTCTGTCTCATTGTCCCGGTGAGACAGGTGGGCCTTCCGCTGGTCCTCCCATTCCTTCGGGAATGGGGCCCAGTTTCTCCTTAGGAAGAGAAAGACTGGGACCGTGGAGGTACCAGCCACCGCTGGTAACTCTGTTCCTGGCTCTAGAGGTTCCACCTCTGGACCAGGAACCGTCTCGGCTGCTCGCCAGTGAGTGTCACCAAGTGTACGGTCACCTGCTGGTGACCGTGCGCCAGAGTCAGGCCGTTGAGTACGCTCACTGCCAGACCCAGGCACGGGGCGGAAGGATGGTAAGAGTTATTCAGGCAACTTGCCAGACCGGCGATTGCTCACGTAGCGATCGCCCGGTATCCAAGGTTGACGTGACGGTCCCACCTGACCGTACATGAGGCGAGGCTGGGAGGAGGTCCCCAGGTCCCCGGGAACAGCTTCGGCTGCTTCTGGGACCGTGATGCGTTGTGAGGACGGTGCTCGCTCTCACCACGTTACGGTGGACGCTACAGTCACCCGACTGTCGATCACACCATAGTGATCAGACGGTCTGCACGGCTGGTAGCAGTCCCCTGACGCAAGAGACCGACACTACCGTCCTCGGTTCAGCGCTTCTCCACAGGAAGATCGCTGGTCCAGACCTGCAGCCCGGTCACCACCGCGGGTTGGTGATCGCCTGCAGTCCTCCCAGCCTACCGGGAGGCGAACAGGAGTGACCATGAGGAGCGCGTTCCTTACAGTCCAGCCACAAGAGTTATGTGCTGGGTTCGGTTTTAGGACCGGACAGTCTTACGCTCAAGTGGTTGAGGACCAGGGGGGGTCTGGCAAGGTTCCTCCTGCTGAAGGAAGAGTGTCTCGGAGGACTTGGCCTGGATGGATCTGACGGTCCGTCACCTCAGGACGTTAGTCACTCCCGAGATACAGAGGTCTTTCGCTAGATGGTCATTGCGCTGATCTGTCATCACAACAACCTCGGGGAAGGATCGGTGGTTGCCCCCTCTGACTGTCCATCTAGGTTGGAGTCGTTCTGGGGTCCTAAGAAGGAGCCCAGAGCGTCTGTAGGGCTACCCTGGTCTTCCTTGGCTGACGGTGTGCTCTTGTCTCAGGACAGGAGCTTCACTTAGGACCAGCAGGTCAGACAGCTGCTTCCCCCTCCTCTGCCTCGCCAGCGGCGCTTCTATGTGCCTTCGTCAGACCCGTTGCCAACCAAGCAGGTTGACCTGGAGTTAGCTCGCCTAACTCCAAGATTGCCTCTGCAACACTTGCTGTCAGAGAACCTCTGGCTCTCGCTGCACAAGGCAATGGCCCTGGAATTCACTGCCATGGTAGCTTTCCAGGCCGTCTCCTGGCTAGATCTGTGGTCCCTCACAGTATCCAGAGTCGCAGCTTCCTCAGGATCTATAGTTCCTGGGGAAGACTTTGCGTTCGGGGGGACTCTGCCAGTCTGGAGGTTAAGGCTATTTCCTACCTCGCCCACCAGACTGCCAACCTGTGGGCCAACCTGGTACTGAGGAGGAGGGAGCAGTCCTGAATCGCGTATCCAGGGTGGCTGGTCAAGAGGTAACGATGGGTTTGATATGGAATGGACTGTTGCTGGTGCCTCCTCTCTCTTCCCTAGAGATGTGGACGCTGTGGTGGAAAAGCAAAGAGCTTAGGACAGCGATTGCCTAGTACACAGACAGTTGTGAAGACTTCGGAGCTTAGCTAGCTCTTCCTCCGCTCCTAAGACATCAGTATCGTCGAGGGGTAGCACATGAAAAGACCCAGCCTTCCTTCTTTTCACTTTAGGAGGTGAGTGTCAGCCCCTCTCTCAGCCCTCCTCCTCTTGGGGAAGGGGGTCAAGCGAAAGGGGAAGAGAGGGAAACACTAGGGACGGCATTCCCCCTCACCTGTTGCTGGAAGTTGGGAGGTGCCGGCGAGCCATTAGGCACTTGGCAGGACTACTGAGCCGAGACCTGGGTATTGGACGTCCTTCAGGAGGGATTATCTACTTCCCTTCAAGTCGAGGCCACCCCTCACTTCACACCCAGTCCATCTCCAAACATATGTCCCGGTCCCCCGTTCAGCGAGGGACGTAGCACTGAAACAAGAAGTGCAGACAATGCTGAGCAAAGGAAATCGTATGAGGACAGTTACCGGGGTTCTACAGCCGACTTTTCCTGGTGGAGAAGTCTATAGGGGGCTGGAGACCAGTGATAGATCTCTCTCCCTGAACCTATTCGTTCGCCAGACTCGGTTCACGATGGAAACGTCATGCTCAGTGCTCGATTCCATTAGGGAGAACGATTTCCTGCTTTTGGTGGACCTGAAGGATGCGTATTTCCAAATACCCATTCATCAGTCCTCCAGAAAGTATCTTCACTGTATCCTTGATGGGACGGTGTACCAATTCAGGGCACTGTTTTGGTCTCAACCACCCCTCGGGTGTTCACGTGAGTGTTCACTCTGGTGTCGGCTTTGATCCATTTGGTCGGGATATGTCTAATGAGGTATCTCGACGATTGGCTAGTCCTGGTGAGCTCTTGCTCGAAGTTGCTACAGGACAGAGATTGCCTCCTCGACTTTTGTCGTGATCTGGGGATCGTGATAAATTTTGAGAAGTCGGATCTCGAGCCCAAGCAGAGGATCAGCAGGTTCAGGGAAGCAGCTTGTCAGTTTCTGTCACGACAGGAACAGCCAGCTCAGCAGTGGCAGGTCGTGATCGGTCACCTGTCATCGTTAGAGAAGTTAGTCCCTCACGGGCGTCTTCACCTGTGGTCTCTACAATGGAGACTAAAGGAGTGCTGGTCACAGGCGCAGGATCCGCAGTACTTCCTGGTTCCTCTTACGGAGGAAGTAAGGGAGGATTTAGCCTGGTGGCTAAACGACAGGAACCTCTTAATCAGAGTGCCTACGGAGATGCTTCTGTTCTCAGACGCATCGATCGAGGGTTGGGGCGCACACCTGGAAGAGTTGCTGGTTTCAGGAGTGTGGAACCAACATGACAGGCACCTTCATATCAATGTTCTGGAACTCAAGGCAGCATTTCTCGTGCTCCAAGAATTCTGGGAAATGGTGATGGGACACTCAGTGGTGCTTTTTCTACGTTCAGAATCTTGAGAGCTAACTTCTCTCGATTCAGCTGTGAAGACGTAGGTCTGCATTCACCTTAGTCTTTCACTGGCATATAGTATTGTTTCTCTGTAGATGAGATTCAACTACTATGAAAACTTCTGTCTTGCCATCAGGGACCTCAGTCTCTAGAAGGCCATTGACTATCGTCTGATGGGCGCATACCTTGAGAAACTCATCATCTCTTCTCCCAACATCGGTTTGCGAAACAAGATAGATGATTTGTATGGTTTCTCGGCATAACCCTTCAAAGGTGAGTGTCATGTGACTGTGTCTCGGGTGCATGACTGCTCGCCTCACACTGAGTGCAGTCAGTTGGCAGCTGTTGAAGAGTCCAAGACCGTCATGAGCTATGCTGTGGACTTTGTATTGGTTGATCCAGATCAGTCATTACTTTGTCCTATTGGCGTGTTCCTGTACCCATAAGGATCAACACCCACCATGGAGTGTCAGTGTCTTCCTCCGCTGCGGAATATTATGAGGACCGTGAGAGACTTCCCTGATGTTTGGATAGTCCAGTGGATGGGTACTTGTCATCATTCCGAAGAATATGTCTGACAGGAAGATAGATAAGGTCTCATTGCGACCATATTTATCTTTCCCTCCGGGCCTGCCCACAGGTCCTTGGAACTTCATTTCCTTGGACCAGTGGTGGATACTTGCAGATTGTGTTTGCTTACCCAGCTCCTTCAAGAGGACAAGTTGCATCTCGCCTATGGTGTGTAGTTCTAGAGGTAAGAAGGATGCGAGAGTGACTGGCCTCTCGTCCTTCCCTCCTCTTCCCTTCCACTCCTCTTCCTTCGGGTTGAGGATAGGACTCGAACTTAACACTGGCTGGTCCATGGCGATTGATGTGGTAAGCTTACACTTACAGCATCCTTTTTATGTTTCTTTTCAGAATCATAGAAGCAATCCTGCTCCTCCTCTAGCAAGGGGAGGAAGGAGACTGGTAATGCAAACCCTTCCCAAGAACTTTGCATTAATGCCTCCGACTCCAATATTCTTCACAACCCATTTTCGGATGAGTTACGATTCCTCACTCATTTTGGAATGGCCCAGAAGTCTGACTTGATCATGCAGCTCCTATACTCCGATCAAGATGTCAGAGGCAGGGCACTCCTCCTCTCTCGTACGACCAGGAGAGCAGCCTAGGTGTGTAGCACTCCAGTCAGTTCTTTAGGCTCACTCATATTCCTCCCACCAATCAGTGAGGACCGAGGGTTTGTTATATCGTGTAGGAACAAAAACAATTTTTGGAAGTAAATTGTATTTTTCTTAACTATACAAACCTGAGGTCCTTTACATTCATGCCCCACCTCATGCCACCCCTCAATCTGAACCTGGGCCCGAAAGGCAAAGTGGAGTGTTTACATCCAGGCAGGCTAGCCCTACCTGCCTGCCATACGGTAGTTAATGCTTAACCACCTTGTTCAAGAATTTAACGGCGTATTCCAGCTACGCCGAAAGTAATTCTTATGTAAATGGACCTCAGGTTTGTATAGCGAGGAAAAATATAATTTACTTAAAAATTGAAAATGATATTGGAGAAGTGAAGGGAATTTACAATTTCATACAATCAACTTACCTGTCAGATATATACATAGCTAAGACTCCGTCGTCCCCGACAGAAATTCAAATTTCGCGCCACTCGCTACAGGTAGGTCAGGTGATCTACCGGCCTGCCCTGGGTGGCAGGACTAGGAACCATCCCGTTTTTGTTATCATATTTTTCTCTGTCGCCGGTGGTATCAACATTGTTGTTATTACCTCCTGACTTAGATTCATTTTTCAACATTTGATCAACGTTTTTCGGCTTTTTTTTTTTGGTGACGTATTTGGAACGTGTTTTGGCATTCGCTACTGTGGACTGTTTTTGGTGAATAACTCTTTTGGATTTTTCTCAGTATGTCTGATTCTAATGTGAGTGTGAGAATGTGTGTGAATGTAGGCTGCAGGGTGAGGATACCGAAAGCTTCGGTTGATCCTCACACTGTATGCCGTAAATGTAGGGGGTTCAGTGTTTCGCTATTAACACTTGTAAGGAATGCGAGGGTTGAATGCAGAAGAATGGAAGACTTTGACTTCTTATTTGAAGAAGTTAGAGAGGGATAGAGTTAGACGACTGAAAGGTGTGAATTCAAGGCCTATTGAGCCTTTCACGGATAATTCTAACCCTACTACTGTAGATTCTCCCTATAATTATCATTCTCAGAGTGTCTTTTCGGATTCGGCATCGGAAATCGCCAATCTGAAAGCGACTATTCGAGACATGAAGTCCAAGATGGCGGACTCGAAAGGTAAGGCTAGTGATAGTGAACATTTTAGTGAAGTGAGTCCCATCAGTGTTGTGGGAGGGGGCGGTTTGATCGTCCCTGCGGCGCTCCCAGGCCTAGACCTCTTCCAAGCTCACATGCCCAGAGGAGAAGGAAAGTCGAAAGCCAATTAAGGAGGCGTGGGGAATCCCCAACGGTCAGACGTCCCTTCAGCTAGCTCTGCTTCATGGCAGCCAGCTCAAGGGCGCTATAGAAAAAGCGTCCTTCGCGAGTGTTTTCTCGTCTCTCCCTCCCTCCCTCACCTAAACGAGGGTGGAAGGAGTCGGACTTATCGAGACCGCTGAAGCGTTCATATGAAGCAAGACATTGATTCCAGCCAGAGCGCTTCTCGGATGACGCCCCTGTCTGCTATTAGAAGGCGAAGGTGGCGTCAGCGTCTCCTGACGCTTATGAGGAAGTACCCCATCATGCTTCTTCCCGAGTGATGACGAGAGGCGTCATCACTAGATGTGGAGGAGAAGCGTCAAGAAAAGATAATTATGGCGGTTCAGGAACAACTGTCATCTCTTGTGGGAGTGTTAGCGCCCGTCGGAGGACGTGACACTTCCAATTAAGAGTCTCGTCCTCTCGTCTCCTGCCTCGGAGAACGGGGGCTGACGAGAGGGTTGTAAAGAACAAGAGAATCAAAAGACGTCTTTGAGAAGTGAAGCGTCATTTCAAGGTAGGAAGCCCTTAGAGAGCGAAGCGTCTTCCAGACGCGAAGCGTCATCAAGACGTCAACAAGAGACGTCATATATGACGCTCGGAGAGCGGGAAGCGTCATACAAGACGTCTTCTAAAGCGCGAGAGAAGCCGCAGGTGACGCCTTCCAAGTCGATCAAAACGGGAAAAAGGAAAGACTTTCATTCCCTTAGCCCCTCTCCGATCAGGAGTTTGTCTCCTCCAGAGGAAGAAAGCTCTGAAAGGAGAACAGAAGCTCAGGATTATCACGAGTTGGAGCAAAACTCGGATGATGACGATCATAAGGAGAGGGAGGGCTTGTCGAACTATAAGGTGTTGACTACCCTGCTTTTGGAGGAATACGGAGACGAGTTGACTCCGGCTGATCCTCCTTCTCCGCGCTCGCTCTTTTCGAGTGCGAAGGCGAAGAAGCCTTCATCTTTTTGCTGAAGATGAAGCGCACCATCTCGATGAAGCTGGGCTTTAAACGCCTTAGATTCCTGGATGAAGTCGAAGAAAGAGACTTAGTCAGGACAGTATTTTGCATGCCTCCAGCAAGGTTAGCTGGGAAAAGAGGCATATGGTACAAGACGGGAAGGATTGGGATAAGGGTATCGCTCTCCCTTCTACAACTGAGGCAGACTTTCGACGTTGAGTTGACGCTTCAAGGCGTCCTAGTCTTAATTCTGCTCGGATTACATGGAGTATTTCAGAACTGGATCATCTCCTCAAGGGACTTTTCCATTGTATTGGAAGTCTTCAACTTCTTAGATTGGTCCTTGGGGTGTATGTCCAAGAAGCTCACGATTCACAGGGAATCGAACCTGAAGCCCTGGTTATGCATTTTGTCTTGCATCGACAAAGCGGTACAGGATGGATCTGTTGAAGTCGCTTCATTATTGGAACAGGTCTTTTAAAGAAAAGGACGGTGTATGGCGCCTTCTTAACAAAGGCAGTATGCATGCACAGAGGGCAGCTCTACTGTATGCATAATCATTGACTATTTGTTCCCTTCTCAGTTAGTGAAGGACGTGGGCTCACTCTTTAACTGAGAAGGCGACGCAGGATCTCTGACGCAGTCAGCTAGGAAGAAGAATCCTGCTTTAGTTTCTGCCAAAGAAAGAACCTAACACTTTCTGGGCAGCCCTTTCGAGGTGGTCCGATCTCCAGACCTCCAGCAAGAAGGAAGGCTCCAGAGAAGAGAGGTAGTCCGCCTTTCGTCCCTTTAAAAAGGGAAAATGAAACATTTCTCCTCCAACACCAGTAGGTGCCAGGCTCCTGGGATTCTGAGGCCTAGGGACTGATAGACGCAGACGCGTCTTCACTAAATATCATAAGGAAAGGGAGGGATATTCGTATCCCTTTCCTGAATACTCGCCCCTAACGGGTCAATACCAAGGGAAACTATCAGCCAAGTACAAGGACCCTGTGCTGAGGGATACTCTTCGATCGATGGTGGAACAAATGTGGGACAAGAGTGCAATAGAACTAGTAACTGGATCAAAACTCCCCGGGGTTTTTACAATCGCCTTTTTCTAGTGGCGAAAGCCTCGGGAGGCTGGAGACCAGTACTCGACGTCAGCTCTCTGAACAAATTTGTTCAGAAGGAGAAGTTCTCCATGGAGACTTCTGCTTCAGTCCTAGCGTCATTACGACAAGGAGATTGGATGGTGTCTAGATCTCCAGGACGCCTATTTCACGTCCCGATCCACCCTTCTTTCGAAGAAGTACCTCCGTTTCATGACGGGGGAAAGGATCTTTCAGTTCAGAGCCTTGTGTTTCGGCCTTGGTTCCACAGCTCCTCAGGTCTTCACCAAGCCTGATGAGGAATGTGGCGAGATTTCTTCATCTCAAAGGAGTAAATGTCTCTATGTACCTAGACGACTGGCTCATCAGGGCCAGATCGGAGAGACAGTGTTTGGAGGACCTAAAGTTAACTCTCGATTTGACCAAGGCGTTGGGATGCTGGTGACCTCGAGAAGTCTCAGCTGACCCCAGACAAGACCTAGTCTCTGGGGATTCGGATGGATTCTCGGGGTTTTCGAGTTTTTCCTTCGCAAGAGAGAACAGCAAAAGGTTTGAGGATAATCTCTCTCTTCTTAGAGAAACATCAAACGTCAGCGAGGGAATGGTTGAGCCTTCTGGGGACGCTTTCCTCGCTGGAACAGTTCTTCCCACTGGGAAGACTTCATATCCGTCCACTTCAATTCTTCCTCAAGAAGTCTTGGAGCTGGAAAACCGGACAACTGTCGGCGACGTTTTTTTCCCATTCCAGTGGAGATAAAGGGCACACCTACAGTGGTGGTTGCTACCTCTGGAAGAGAACAAAGGGATCTCTCTAATAAAAGAACACAGAACCCAGACCTAGTGTTGTTCTCCGACGCGTCGGAGACGGGTTGGGGAGCGACATTAGGCTCAGAGGAAGTGTCAGGCACCTGGGAACCAGCACAGGTGTCCTGGCACATAAACTGCAAAGAGCTCTTCGCCGTACACCTGGCATTGAAGAGCCTAGAACCTCTGGTCAGAGACAAGGTAGTGCAAGTAAACGTGGACAACACCACCGCACTTGCCTACATTCGGAAACAGGGAGGGACACACTCCTCGTTCCTTTACGAACTCACGAGAGATCTATTAGTTTGGACGTCTCACAGGAACATCTCCCTGCTGACAAGGTTCGTACAGGGAGCAAGGAATGTGAGGGCGGACAGGCTCAGCAGGAGGAACCAGGTCCTTCATACAGAATGGACTCTGCACGAGGAAGTATGTCTCGATCTCTGGTCTCTGTGGGGAACTCCTCATGTGGATCTCTTCGCAACATACATTTCAAAAAGGCTACCAGTGTTTTGCTCGGTCGTGGAAGACCCAAGAGCGATTATGGTAGACGCCTTCCTGCTAAACTGGTCTCGAGTGGACGTTTACGCTTTTCCCCCATTCAAAATCCTGGGGTTAGTAGTGAAAAAGTTTGTGGCGTCAAAAGAGACGAGGATGACATTAATAGACCCCCTTTTGGCCGGCCCAGGAATGGTTCACGGAGGTGGTAGAGTGGATCGTAGACTTTCCAAGATCCCTACCAGGAAGGACGGATCTTCAGGAGGTACCATCAAAACCTCCCCGCTCTCGCTCTGACTGCCTTTCGACTATCGAAAGACTTGTCAGAGCGAGAGGCTTTTCTCGCGAAGTGGCAAGCGCGATCGCGAGAGCTCGCAGATCCTCCACTACGAAAGTATACCAGTCGAAGTGGGAGGTCTTTAGAAGGTGGTGTAGAGCCAAGAAGTTTTGTCCTCCTCCTCTACCTCTATAGCGGAAATTGCTGATTTCTTGCTATTCCTGAGAGTAAAGTCTCATCTTGCCGTATCCACAATAAAGGGATACAGAAGTATGCTCTCGGCTGTATTCAGGAACAGAGGTTTAGATCTGGCAAATAACAAAGACTCCACGATCTCGTAAGATCTTTTGAGACTTCAAAGTCGAAGGAACCAGTACCTCCGAACTGGAACTTGGACGTAGTCCTCAAATATCTGTCTACGGATAGATTCGAGCCTCCGCATCTGGCATCATTTAGAGACATAACAGAAAATGCCTATTCTTTTATCGTTAGCGACGGCGAAAAGAATTAGTGAGTTACAAGCTCTGCAGGATAAAGTAGGATTCAAGGGAGACTCGGCTATTTGCTCGTTTAAGACCCTGTTTTTAGCGAAAAACAAAAAGAGAACCCCACGAATCCCTGGCCTAGGACATTCGAAGTCAAAGGAATGTCTAGTCTCGTAGGCAGAGAAGCAGAGAGGTCTCTATGCCTCCCTGTTAGAGCTCTGAAGTTCTATCTTCAGAGGAAGCGTCAGTTGGGAGGCTCTAGACAAGGTCTTTGGTGCGCGGTAAAAGACCCCACAAGACTGATGTCCAAGAATGCTCTAGCGTTCTTTGTAAGAAACGTCATTACGGACGCTCATAAGGTCTGTCCTGACGAACAATTACAAACTACTGAGGGTAAAAGCTCATGAAGTAAGAGCGGTTGCGACGTCTCTCTCGTTTTATAAGAATATGTCGCTTAAAACTTTTAGATACGACATATTGGAGATGCAACTCAGTATTTGCATCTCATTACTTGAAAGACGTGCGTGTGACGTATGAGAAGTGCTTTTCTCTAGGTCCGATCGTATCGGCAGATACGATTCTGGGTACGGGAGCCGACACCAATCCTTAAAATGTATATACTGTTCTTCTGTTTGGATATGGTCGAGAATCTCTTCGAACAATGGAGGATTCAGGCTCGCACGGGCGGCCGTCTATGTTGTTCATAAGAGAATTCTCGTCATATCCAATTAGTTGAGTATAATTTTTTTTTGAAAAATTATGTATGTGTGCGTTAGTGGTTTTTGTTTGAGTTACGGTTGTTGTGACGAGTTCGGGGATAACTCGTAACAATCCTTAGTTCTAACACATGGTTAGGATCAGGTGGTCGGGATTGGTTGTGTGCTCCTTCATAAGGTGTATTGTCATATAAGTGGATCAGCACCCATTGACAAAGTCCTTTTAGGCTCTGCTGAGTAAGTGGGTAAGACCCCATCGGCAGACCCACAGAAGAACTCTTGGCCATAGATCATATATCTCGCTAAAGTTTCTTGAGGTGATGAAGACTACTGGGCAAACACCCAACCAAGTCTACCACCTATCAGGTTAGGAACCAAGGTTTATTTATACCTACAACATATGTTGTTTACCCTGTCTATTCCATATAGTAGCTGTCTCTTACCCTCCACCGAAGGGTGCCAATCAGCTATGTATATATTCTGACAGGTAAGTTGATTGTATGAAAATGATATTGTTATGTTACAATAAAGTTTCATACCATACTTACCTGGCAGATATATACAATTAAAGGCCCACCCAGCCTCCCCGCAGGAGACAGGTGGAAGAGAGAAAATTATGATAGAAAACGGGGATGGTTCCTAGTCCTCCTGCCACCCAGGGCAGGCCGGTAGATCACCTGATCCTACGTAGCGAATAGGCGCGAAATTTGAATTCTGTCGGGCGACGGGTCTTAGCTATGTATATATCTGCCAGGTAAGTATGTATGAAACTTTATTGTACATAACAATATCATGTTTTGTAGTTAATTTCATGCCTTCTGTTTAACTGATCCTCACTGTTTAGTACTTCATTGTAGGAGATTATTTGCTGGTATTTTTGAGAAGGTTTCAATAGAGCAGTCCAGGTTGGGTTGGTGTGTTAGTTCCCTTTCTCTGGGGTGGGGGACATCTAAATATGCAAGAGATGGGTTGGGATCTGAAGATACTTTGCCTTCAGAGCCATGCAGACAGAGTTTGAAGGCTAACCAATGACTTTCATGGTGTTCTGTTGCAAATGAAACTTTCATAATAATTATCAGGTAGGCTTAAACTGGTTGGCTGATAAGTGCAAAGGCAGCATATTCAGTTAGTGTAGCATTCTGGAGGTGAGGCAGTTGTGACTACTGTTATTGCTGCTGGCTTGTGGTCTATTGGATCAGGTCAACAGTCAGGTCTGCAGATCAGGAGGTTCCCTGCTGCCCAACAGAACAAGCAAGCTGCTTTCCTGCCCATGACATGCCAGAGGAAGTTATGCATGCCAGAAGATGCATAGAAACTTTGTCCTGAAAAGATAATTGTTCTTGTATTTTCTTTTGTTTCCCAAGAAGGTTTGGCTGCGAGTAGTTTGACTTGTGGACTGGATCAGTCTTAGGAATATACATACTCTTTATGGTTTCTGGATGTTAAAACCGCGGCACAGGTTAGTGGCTGGCATGCCGTCAGTGTCCAGTGTCCAATACAAATTGCTGTAAAAATTTGTCATTAAGGCAGTCCCTGGTTATCAGCGGACTCGGTTAATGGTGATCCAGTTTTATGGCGCTTGTGTATCGCCATAAAATTGGCGATTTATGGCACCCTAATGGGTTGAGTTTTGGTTATCGGCACCATAAGGTGCCAATGATAGAGTTATGGTGCCATAACATACCTAATAGAGGCAACATTGACCGGTTATCGGAGCCATTAAGCAAAACTTGGTTCTATAAATTGCTGAGTTTCAGTTAATGGTGGTTTTCACTTATCAGCACCCGGCCAAGAACGGAACCCTCGCAGATAACCGGGGGCTGCCTATATCGTAATCATTCCTCAGCCACTCTACATAGTCTCTTATGACAAATGAAAAAGCCACCAGTTAACCTCCATGGTACCATGCTTCAACAGCCAATTCTTATACAGTGGTCCCCCCGTATTGGTGGGTGATGTGTACCAGACCCCCCTGTGAATAGTTAGAACCTGCGAATGTTTGGAACCCCTATAAAAACGCTAAAAACAGCCTATTTTGTTAGTTAAAACTCAAGAAAAACCCACTAACAATTTTTATACTTGGTTTTTAATAATTTTATCACAAAAAGTGCATTTTATAATGAAATTGATAAAAAAAACAGGAATTTGTGGATATTTTTCATAGAAAAATAGTACCGCGAATGTGCGAATTTTCCATGAATAAGCAGGGAACGTTCCCACTAGGAAATCCGCGAATCCGGAGAACGCAAATACAGGGAGTCCACTGTATAAAAGGTTCAGGCTTGTATACTATGAAAAAATACAAATTACTTTTAAAATTTGGTACTTATGTCTGCTCGGTTAGAGTGTAGTATAATTTTCTTATATTTGATTCATGTATGGAGGAAGCTGAGCCTCTGAATATTCATGCCCTCTATAAAAAAAACTGCTACTGCATGCCTTTGGTACTCACAAGTTTGCTTTATTGCTGTCTTTTGTCTTAGTGTAGACTGCTTCTGGATTTTACAGTAATTTTATCATCATTGTTGTTCTTTCAGGCTGTCTTACCATTTGTCATGTATTATATCTCAGTATTCAAACTTCAGAGGTCACCGTCACAAATCAAAATGTACTCAGTCAGAACGATTAACGGCAAGGGATGATGAGCCCTCAAATGTTTTGTGTTCAGAAAGTTTAGCTGAGGTAAGTTATTTTGATTTCTTTGCTGGAAGTACCTTTTCAGTTTTAATGTTTGAATGAATAAAATAAATTTTTGTTTAGAAAATATTGAGAAGAGAGGAGATGCACATCTTTTCTCTGACAATTCTGGAGCGAAGTATTCACAAGTTGAAAGCCCTGGACCAGTCACAGGGATCCCACAGAAGTGTTAAGGGATTCTTTGTGTTGTATGAATAGTATTTGTGAGTTTTTTCAAATAAAATTTGTATTAAGATTATGATGTCCATTGTTTACAACAGGAGTAGGAGTTTTTAGTTCATAGTTCCAGATTTGTGGACACAGATTCGTGGACTTTTGTATATGCAACTTACCCAGTAATTACATACCTAAAAGCTCCACTTATTGTGGCATCTTGAATTCAAAATTCGCGGGTAACACTTCAAACTGTATAGGTGATAGTTCCACTCACCAACGTGAAAATAGGATTGACTGTATGCTGAAAGCTCAGTTTGTTCCTGCCATGGTCAGGTAAAAACCGATGATGGTGGTAGCTTGTTCATTATATTCTGGTTGTTTAATTAGATTCATTGGTGTGCATTCTCACTGGATGCATTTTTAGTAACTTTCAATGAAGTCTCAGTATGAGTTTTTCTTGTTTTTGTAATTGTTGAGTTGTTTCATCAACTAATTTGTTGTTTACTCTTACAAGCCGACGGAAATAGTTCGGCCCTAAAGTAATTCTCGTATGTTACACCATTCCTTTAGGCTAAACTTTGCATAATGTTTTTTTTACCAGGTTTTATTAATTTTAACCTTCGGTATATAGTTTTGCCTTTAATTTAAATTCTCGAATGGTGTTTTTCCAAGCATAAATACTTACAAAGTCAACTATTGCCTAAAGGTAGTTTTTTTAATGTTTCATCATTCTTTCAGGCTAACAGTCAGGCAACTTTACTTGAGAGTTGACGGTATAATTTTGCCCTGATAGTAACGTCGTATATTACATTAGGACAAGCTTTTACGTCAGTGTTGTTAGACAATTGCCTTAAAAGTAATTCGTGAATTGTTAGACAGTTGCCTTAAAAGTAATTCAGGAATGTTTGCATAGCTTCGTTTGTGAGCCAACAGTATAATTATAATGTTGTCCTAAAAAAGGAATTCTTGCATCTTGTGCTTTCCTTTAGGCCAAATATTTTACTTCTATGATGTTTGCAAGGTTTTTTATTTTTGTTCATCATTCCTTTGGGTCAAAATTTTGCATATCATGATTGTTTACCATACCTAGTCTTGCTAACCATTGGTAGAGAGCAAAGTATATGCTACTGAATAGAGGGTTTGACTGTTTGAACATGAAGTAACCAAACTATCAGTATGACTACCTTACTCATCTGTATCAGACCAGTCCAGTTAATGATGTGTCTATTCCTCAACCTTCCCATAGGAAGAAGGAAAGAAACAAGAGAAAGAATGAGACCAGCCAACTCTCTTCCACACAATCATCCTAGGTAAGATACAAACGTGCCTGGTTAAGGGCAATAATGAGTTACACAATCTGTTGGGCAGCCACCACAGGACCCAAGGAAAAAGTGTCCATAGATCTGTGGGCAACATCCTTAAGATAGAAAGAAGTGAACGTGGACTGGGGTAACCAAGTACCAGTGCTCAGTACTCTATGAACAGCCAAATTCTTCTTGAAAACCAGGGAGGACCAATACCCCTGACGTCATGTGCTCTAGCCTGCACAGACGTGGCGGCGGGAATCATCAAGAGTCAAATACGCCTGTCTGATATCTTCACGTATCTAAACAGAGATTGTATTCTGGGACACCTCTTTCTTCATACGCCTACGACAACCTGGCCTAAGATGTCGTGTCCTCTTAAGATAGCAGTGCAGAGCCCTGACAGGACACAACAAGCTCTTGAGAATCACCGCCCACAAAGTCATCCAGTGATGGAATGGAAAAGGAGGCGAACCTATCAATCTGCACCAAGGGATTCTGGGTCTTAGCCACGAATTCCGGGACAAATTCGAAGGACACTGACCCTTGACCCCTGGTGTGCTTCACATCAGCTCAGGCCATGAAGCACCCCGACTCTCTTTGAAGAAGCCAAGGCCAGGAGGAAAACCGTTTTGAGTGTCAAGTTCCTGTCTGATGAACGATGTAAAGGTTCATAAGGAACTTTAGTGAAACTTCTCAGGACCAAGGAAATGTGCCACACTGGAGGCTTGAGCTCCCTAGGAGAACACGACTGCTCAAACCCTTAAACAGCAAGGAGAGTTCCCAGGATGAGATGTCGATACCTCTGAGACGTAAAACTAAACTCAGGGCTGCCCTGTAGTCTCTAATGGCGGAAACAGACAAGTTTTTCTCATCCCTGAGGAAGACCAAAAAGTCTGTTATGCGCTGAATCGAGGTTCTGCGTGGAAAAAAACCCTTTTCATACATTCAACTTCCCTGTCAGATATATACTTAGCTATAGACTCCGTCGTCCCCGATAGAAATTCGAATTTCGCGGCACACGCTACAGGTAGGTAGGTCAGGTGATCTACCGGCCTGCCGCTGGGTGGCAGGAATAGGAACTATTACCTTCTAAGGACAGATTTTTCTCTATCGTTGGACTGTAAACATACGTTTCATACATTCAACTTTCCTGTCAGATATATACTTAGCTATAGACTCCGTCGTCCCCGATAGAAATTCGAATTTCGCGGCACACGCTACAGGTAGGTAGGTCAGGTGATCTACCGGCCTGCCGCTGGGTGGCAGGAATAGGAACTATTACCTTCTAAGGACAGATTTTTCTCTATCGTTTGGACTGTAAACACACGTTTACGGTTCCTCCTGATTTGATTTTCGTGTTTCATCGCCATCGATCTTCTGGCTGTCTTTTGCAGGGAGTACTGGGTCTTTGTTTGGTTCGGAATTAAAACGGCTAAAACGCTTTTATTACTTTTTAATGAATTTCGCTTCGAAATTTCGAGAAAATACTAATTGAAACTACCGAAATTATCGGTAGACACTCACATAGTTTGCAATAAAGGGAATTATTAATATTTATTCATTATTACATGTAATAAAGGTTACAACTTTATTGATGGAAATTATTAAACTTTAATTTCCTACTTTAGGAAGTCAGAAGAGCATATAACTAGATACGCTTACTTTATAAGCTTTAATAGCGTTTGTGCTAACGAGCAGTTAGAGTATTAGCAGTACTAGTAGTAGTTGCATCCTCATCACCTTCTTACTCCACCGAAACTACAAATTTATATATGCAAATTTGAAGATAATGGATGTAGCTCAAAAGCGAGCTCTAAAAAGGTAAGAAGTGAATATAGTGTTCCCCATTGAAGTGGAGGGTGCGTCTGATCGGCTCTGTCTCGCTCCCAGACCTAGACCTCTTCCAAGCTCCAGGCCCAGAGGAGAAGGAATGTCGACAGTCGTACGGAGGTTACGGAAGGAATCCCCACCGATCAGGCGTCCCCATCGGCAGACTCTGTAGAACGTCCCAGACTGCCAGTTCGCCATTGGAAAGGCGTCCTAAAATAATGGAGGGTGCGTTCCGATCGGCTCTGTCTCGCTCCCAGACCTAGACCTCTTCCAAGCTCCCAGGCCCAGAGGAGGAATTATGTCGACAGTCGTACGGAGGTTACGGAGAATCCCCACCGGTCAGGCGTCCCCTCGGCAGAATCTGTAGCGTCCCAAACTGCCAAGGATCGCCATTGGAAAAGGCATCCTGAGTGCTTTTCGTCTTCCCATTCGTCTCCTCGAAGAAGTGGATGGAATTCCGACGAACTGTCGTGTCCGATCAAGAGGAGTTGGAAAGCTCCGACGTTGGACTCGAGCCCGCAACGTTTCCCGGACGATTCTCCCTACGAGAGGAAAAGAGCCTCAAGAGGACAATATCTCGAATTCCTCCTACGCCTTCCAGAGCGCATTCTCCTATTCATGGCAAAGAAAAGGAAGAAACTGCGACGGACTTCCTACTTAAAATGCAGGAACAAATTTCCTCTTTAGTAGGAGTATTGAGAAAAGACCTTCCGATGGAGAAAGGACGATTTTCTTCCTGTTAAGAGATCTCGTCCTACGGGCGTTCTGGACTCCAGACTTATCTCCTCTACTCCTCGTACGAGTACAGAGACGAATAAAGAAAGAAGGACGAAAACTCAAGGATGAGACCAACATCCGGACAATGACAGAGTGTCCAGTCGGACAGAACCACCCAGGCGCTCGGCGCCAGAATGGACTACTCGTACAGGAAAAAGTGTCCTACGCGGACGGCTCCAACCAGACAGACTCGTGCCGATTGCGGACAACCTTGACAAGGCGGACAGCCTGGATTGGACAAAACGTCGTGCGCAGGCAACTCCGTCCGGGCGACAGGCGCCAGAAGCGGACAAGACGGACAGGCAGAGGTGTCGTACTGGAATGACACCAGCCAAGCGCCAAGTTCCATAGGTGGACAGCTCGGACAGACGACACGGTCCGAGACGGACAGATACGTCCAAGCGCATTGAACAAACCAGACTTTCGGCAACGGTTAAGCACCAAGCGCCAAGATCTTCATCAAAAGAATCATACGGGAAATCAACCAGGAAGCGTCTCTTTATGATTTGGACCAGGAGCGGATTTCTCTGGACAGAGACGAAAGGTGCCGCACAGGCGGCCGTCGTCCTGTTCACGATAGTCCGTCGTTTGGGTGGAAATCTGCCGCAAGCAGGCTGTCTCCTGAGAAGAATGCAATATGTCGCACAGGCGGCCGTCATTCTTGTCAGGAGGACTTAGATGATGATAGAGTTTTTTCTCAGGATCGTTTGAAAATTAAACAAGATTTGTACGAGCTCTCATTCATTGATTAGAGGCTCTTCCAAATAATAGAGGCATAGAATACGGCCTTATATCCAAGAGAATAAAAATTTGAGGGATTCTCTTCGATCCTAGAGTTTTCATTGCGATCTCTTTTCGACTAATACTAATTCGTGTTTATTGACGAAAAGAACGAAGAGGGCAAGATTTCCTTTTCTCTCTCTGGATCGGAGAGGAAAGAATGTAGTAGGCAAGACTTGCTGTTATACGACTACTGAATGACAAGTCATATACCCATACCAGAGTTGCCTTTGTGGTTCGCTACGGAATTATCTATATCCTTACAGGTTTTTTTCCTGGTAAGGACTTCGCTTAAAAAGGTTTGTTACGACAATACCTACTCATCTTCGGTATTTAACAAAGGTTGTTTGGCTTAATTTGCATTATTAAGAGCTTCCTTAGGCTCGAGAATAATTGTATTATATTCCTTCATTGAATGAAGTAACTGGCAACTCATGATGAATGCAGTCAGGCAGCGAGCGAGACTGCCGGGCTGTCATTCTAAGGCCAATACTGAATACAGTACCATCGGTTCTCGGTCATGATTAGTCGATTACATCTCTCTCGTCCAACGGGATCGAACTGGTTAACCGTATATCCCCCCACAATCATGGACTTAGTCTCGAATGGAGGAGATAGTTAAGCTAAACATAAAAAATATTGTCTGCCTTTTGCTAAGAAGCTTTCAATAAGAAAGATATTATAACCTTTCAATGCTGTTTAGTAGGTAACATTATTAAAGGATTCTAAGCAGTAGAACATTATATTATATAATGCTCTCATGCTTACGAAAGCATGGCTTATTAGAATACATGCTTAGTGAGAAGATGGATGTAGTAGAGAATTCACTTTAAGACTACGTATGGTCAAGTCTTTCGAGAAACGCACACAACCTTTTAAGAATCGGATATTGCTCAAGAGAAGATGGATGAGTGGGATGGGAAACATTCTCTTCGTGGCAGAAATGGTTTCCCTGAATGGACTATACTTCGTATATAAGAGTTTTTTCCTACTAAGAACGGAATTAACATGTGAAAGGAGGTCGGGTACCATAAAGGCACAGATGTTCTGACACATAACATAAGAGAATTAGAAGAAAGCGCCAGCCGGGCGCAAAGCGCTAGAAGCGCCAACCTGGCGCAATGCGCCTGCGGCAATGCGCCAGAAGCGCCAGCCTGGCGCAAAATTGCGCCAGAAGCGCCAGCCTAGCGCAAAATTGCGCCATAAGCGCCAGCCTGAAGCAATGGGCCAAGAGCACCATCCAAGATATTTTCTCGTTTTAGCGAGTTATTAACCTAAGAATCCAGTAGCCTCTCGGACAGCAGGCTCGGTAACGCAAGAATCGTTCCTGATTTCGTTACCCTTTTTTATCACTTAGGCCAATTCCACGACTCTCTCATATCGCAAAGAGCATCGAGAATCTCTTTTTTTTTTTTGCTCCTGTTCGCGTTAAAAAAGAGAACCTATTTGGAAAACAGACAGGGAACGTAACGATCCTTAAGAGGTTCGATGCAAGATATTTCATGTCCGTGAGAACCTTCTCGATCGACGATAATAACTGTTAACGTATGTCTAACATTTATTGGAAAGAGTTGTGAGAACCTGCGGAAAGTCTTCTTCATAGATCTCTTAGCAAGGTAGAAGACGAACAGGCTTCCTATAGAATGCTTCCTTTTCCTCCGAACCAAGAGAGGTAGCAATATACGCCATCTTTATTTTATAGAAAGGGGAATATACTATAGTCCTTTTTTTCCCCTAAATATAAATATAAATTCTTTACAGAATTTAAGATAAAGGGCGTCAAAGAAAGAGAGGATAATACTTTATGCCTCATTTTGGCCTCAGAGAGGTTGGATTCACAGGTCACGTTCTTCTCACAGCATGTTTTTGGAAGTCTTTTCCAAGAGAGTCTGGATATTCTTATCAGCATCTATTATTAAATGGACGGCCTTAACAACCTCTCCACTCTGAGTCTGTCTGCATGCAGACTGACCAGAAGTGGACATAAATGATAGGATTTTTCAAGGTTAGATGGACAATAGTCATGGCCTAGGACATAGAATTGCTGCAGATCGTGCTAGAGGGAATGAGGAAACTGTCCTCTTCCGTACCTCTGTGAACCACATAGCGGTTTTTTCTTCCCTTTCAGAGGGAAGAATCACCTTTGTATATATCTGCTATCAAAGAACGCAGTAAAAGGCTATACTCTGTCTCTACAAAGGGAATTGGAGATAGCCGAGGATTAAGATCTTCGGGATCTATACGATATATACCTTAATATGACAAGAGTAGGATATCATGTACTTCTAATGGGATCTTTCTTGTGGCCACAGATTCCATGTTCCGACGAGATGGAACTGCTCCTCATCAAACTTCTTTGAGAAATTTTGTGAGGGAATTCTTTGTTTCTCTCGGTCCTAAACGACCAAGAAGACAAGTGAATTTTTTGAGCATGGAATCTCGCATCAGATTCTATGGAGACTAGACAATGGGTTCTTGCCAGCATAGTATGTCTAGCAAAAGAACTGAAAACCCCCTATTTCTGATTCAATGTTTTCAGATAGAGGTTTCGTTGTCCAGGCAGAGTACTTACGTTTTCATCTACAGTAGAATGGTTCAAACGTTTGCCTACAGAGTCTTTGGTATGCGATGACGGCTCGAAATGCTTCCCAGAAGGTGTTCAGAGGGATACAATAAAGAGCTAGAAATTCATGAGTACTCCCAATTTCAGCTCGGAGTCTCCTTCGACTTCCAGGCTTTTTCCCTTCCTTCGGGCAAGGATAGGGAAGATTCTGCAACGAGACACCCCTTCAACATGTAAGAAGAGATCTCGTGAGCACGGAAGTATTCATGAAGGACCCTCCTCGGAGGAAGACTCTTCTTTCTCTCGTACGGTTTAGATATCCTATCGTCTACTGGATGTAGCTGATGACAATCACCTCCCCCCCTTACCGGAGAGACCAAAAGCTCAAAGTGAAAGAATTTCTTCCACCCTTCTCCAGTCTCCTGATAAACGATTGTGGATGTTAAGGACTTTCGGACAATGTAGCGCCAATCAGGCGCCAAAATACCAGAACAGGCGTAAACACGCCAGAGGAAGACAGTCCAAATAAACACTGTCATTGTGCTGATGAGGAGAAGGAGCGTGCCTCCAGCCTGGCGCAGATGCGCTAGAGGCAAATAAATCGGAAAAAGTGTCCGATGTGGGCATCGCCAGTTTCCTCGAGACTCTTTAACAAGCTCGAAGCTCCAGCAAGTGGGGAGAAGTCAGCCAGGCGCTAGGCGCGAGGCTCCAGGCAGGCGCAAGGCGCACTAGGCGCCAGGCGCCAGTGCAAACAACATGCGCCAGCCAAGCGAGGCGTCAGACAGGCGCTAGGCGCCAGCCAGGCGCGAGGCGCCAGCACGGTGCGCACGCCAGCCAGGCGCGAGGCGCCAGCCATGCGAGGCGAGCGGCCAGCCAGGCACAGGCAGCCTCTAGGCTTCATCCAGAAGAGATCATTTCAAAGAAAGCCCTGGTCTTCTTTGGAACAGTGTGATCTCTAAAGCACTTCTTAAGTAACCTTGATGATTCCTTCAAACAGCTGAGAATTAAAAGCGCTTGAAGTGCGAGCTTTTAACAATTCTTGTTCTTTCCATAACAATATGTCGTGAGAGACATATTAGCTGTAATTTACGGGAGATGCAACTCTGTGTTGTCTTCTCTTTGCACGAAGGAGGTCAAGTTGACCTATGAGAGATCCTTCTCTCTTGGTTACGTGTCTACGATACGTTGCTGGGATAGGGAGCCGGCACTGATCCTTACCTAGTGAGTTTAAAAATTTTATTTTAACATAAGATACTATTTTCTTTGGGTTATTTGAAATGAGTTTTTGGGGATAGCTCTTTTCAAATTAAGCACAAACCCTCGTGTTAGGATCAGGTGATCGGGATCGGTGTTGTGCTCCCCCTTAATTATGCCAGTAGGCATAGGTGTTTTGTCATGTAAGTGGATAGGACCCCCTTTGACAAATAACCATTAGATTCTGTCAAGTAAGTGGATAAGACCCCATTGACAGATCTACAAGAACTCTTAGCCATTGGTCACATCCTCGCTGAGGCTCTTGAGACGAAGCAGACTCCTAGCAATAGCTAGGAGGTCAACCCTTCGTCTAAACACATAGGAACCAAGGTTTTATTTATTTATTACCTACAACGTATGTTGTTTACCTGTCTAATCAGTAATTAGCTGTCTCTTACCCACCGCCAAAGGTGCCAATCAGCTAAGTATATATCTGACAGGAAAGTTGAATGTATGAAAATGATATTGTTATTGTACAATAAAGTTTCATACATACTTACCTGGCAGATATATACGATTGAATGGCCCACCCAGCCTACCCCGCTCAGGAGACCATGGTGGAAGAGAAAAATCTGTCCTTAGAAGGTATAGTTCCTATTCCTGCCACCCAGCGGCAGGCCGGTAGATCACCTGACCTACCTACCTGTAGCGTGTGCCGCGAAATTCGAATTTCTATCGGGGACGACGGAGTCTATAGCTAAGTATATAATCTGCAGGTAAGTTATGTATGAAACCTTTATTGTACAATAACAATATCATTTTACGGTTCCTCCATGATTTGATTTTTCGTGTTTCATCCGCATCGATCTTTCTGGGCTGTCTTTTGCAGGAAGTACTGGGTCTTTGGTTCGGCATACGCTTTTATTAACTTTTTAATGAATTTCGCTTCGAAATTTCGAAGAAAATACTAAGTGAAACTACCGAAATCATCGGTAGACACTCACATAGTTTTGCCATAAAGAGAATTATTAATATTTATTCATTATTATATGTAATAAAGGTTACAACTTTATTAAGGAAATATATTAAACTCTAATTTCCTACTTTAGGAAGTCAGAAAAGCATATAACTAGATACGCTTACTTTATAAGCTTTAATAGCGTTTGTGCTAACGAGCAGTTAGAGTATTAGCAGTACTAGTAGTTGTTGCATCCTCATCACCTTTTTACTCCTCAGAAACTACAATTTATTATATGCAAATTGAAGATAAATGGATAGCTCAAATGCAAGCTTTTAAAAGGTAAGAAGTGAATATAGTGTTCCCCCATTGCAATGGAGGGTGCGTCTGATCGGCTCTGTCTCGCTCCCAGGTCTAGACCTCTTCCAAGCTCACAAGCCCAGAGGAAAGGAATGTCGACAACCGCAGGGGGGTTTCAGAGAATCCCACCGATCAGGCGTCCCCTCGGCAGGTTCTGTAGAACGTCCCAGACTGCCAAGTTTCGCCATTGGAAAGGCGTCCTAATGTAATGTGTTCCCCTTGTTAGACGGATAAGGAGAAGAAAGTTTCAACGGCGTAGATTCAATGAAGATGCAAGATAATCTCGTCGTAGATATCGGAACCTCAGAGAGAGATCTTTTCGAGAACAGTTGCGGTAGAGGCATTGCCCTATCCTGTTTTCGTCCCCCGTACAAATAGACGGAGGCTCTATCCCATGGGGTTTGAAAGAGTTATTTTCAACAAATTCCTCATCGTACATTTATATGAATATATCGATTTCTTCTGAGAAGAACGAATTAGATATTAAAGAATATATGTTGATCGCTCGTTTAATGATTAAACATACATATATAATTTTTAAGCATAGCTCTAGCTCCTCGGACATGAAGCCCTGACTGAAGCGTCCTGAAACGCCTGAAGCTGAGGCGCCTGAGCGAGGCCTGAAGCGCCTGGGGCGCCTGGAGCGCCTGAGCGCCTGCGCCGAGCGCCTGCTCTGGAGCGCCTGGGGCGCCTGAGCGCCTGGGGCGCCTGGAGCGATCGCCTGAAGCGCCTGAAGCCGCGCCTGAAGGCGCCTGCGCCTGAGGTCGCCTGAGGCGCCTGGCGCCTGGGGCCCGGCGCCTGGGGCGCCTGGAGCGCCTCGGGGCTCCTCGGGCGCCTGAAATGAGGCGTAAAGCTCTTCAAGTAAAAGGAATGAGGCGCAACGCGCCTGAAAAGCCTGAAGTGGCTAAAGGGAAATATTTAACTCCTAGAGAGCCTAGAGCGCCTGATATAAAACATAGGGCGCCTAGGAGCCTAGAACGCCTCAAAGGAAAAACAAAGCGCCTAAAGAGCCTGAGGCGCCTGAAACGAGGCGCAAAGCGCCTGAAGCGTCCGAATGGAGACGCAAGGCGCCTGCAAAGCCCGAAGGACGCAAAGCGTCTAGAGCGCCTGAAAGCAGGCGCAAGGATTTGTACAAACCCAAAATACAATTTGGATGAGTTTATCGGGATTTGAAGCGGACTTGGAGGCTCCTCTTTGGGATTTTTCTCAAGATCAATTTTCCCCATGACAGGGCCTCTAGGTGTCGCACAGGTGATCGTAGCCCCTGTCGGGAAGGAAGGTTGATCATGAAAAAAGAGAACGACATATAAGGACTTCTCTGGTAGGGACGAAAGTTGTCGCACAAGCGGCCACCGTCCTTGTCAGGAGGGCCTTAGGGTAAAAGAACAACATCGGCCTTCTCCTGGCAGGGACTCAAGATGTCGCACAAGCGACCGTAGCCCTTGTCAGGTTAGAATCGGTACTGCTAAAAGCCCTTCCCACCTTACGGAAGGAGGCGCTCTCCTCCGGTTGCTCATTCTTCTCCCAACTTGATGGACAGGAAATGGAAGATAGATCGGAATTGGAAGCCAATAAGGGAGCAGGTCTCTCAGTTTATAAGACCTTAGCGACCTTTTTTTATTGAAAATTCGTTCAAGTTACTAATAAGCGCTATTTAAAAACTCTTCCTCCTTCTAAAGTAATGCAACCAACCATTTACAGAAAGAGTGGCAATCGTTTGCAAATTGAACAAGGTTCGTACGAGCTCTCATTCATTGATTAGAGGCTCTTCCAGATAATAGAGGCGTAGAATACGGCCTTATCTCCAAGAGAATAAAAATTTGAGGGATTCTCTTCGATCCGAGAGTTTTCATTGCGATCTCTTTCGACTAATGCTAATTCGTGTTTATTGACGAAAAGAACGGAGAGGGCAAAAATTTCCATTTTATTGTAGTGTCTTACCGAACAATTATAGAGCCGTGATTTCCACGAGCGGCAGGATACTAAATTCAAATTTAGCGCGTCGGGCGTCCGCCAACACTGGTGGTGATGACGTCCAAATCTCCCTCCACTCGCGGGAGAACCAGGTACAACTGCCCAGGTGAATCCAATTCTTTTCCTGCCGGCGTCCGGTGAACATCGTGGTCGGTGCGGTTGGATGACTTTGCTTCGCTTTTTTTCTGGTGGAATTGATCTTCGGAATTGGTGAAGTACTCTTTTTTTTTGGCGTTGTTGTTATTTTTGCTTTTTATTTAGGCGTTGCCATGTTCGGATTCTAGTCCGTCGGGAGTTAGGTTTTGCATCTCAGGATGTAAAACTAGATATCCAAGTTAGAATATGATTCTCACACTAAATGTGTTAAGTGTAGGGGACAGGTTTTGTTCAGCAGATCGAACATGTAACGAGTGTAGTGATTGGACTGATTCTCAATGGAAGTTTTTTAGTTCATACTCGGAGAAATTAGCTAAAGACAGAATTAGAAAAGCAGCGCTTAGGGAAAGTAGACTTAGCTCTGCTTCGTCTTGCGATGCATCTGTTTCCTTCTGTTTCTCCTAAATTGTTATGTCCCTTTCAAAATTTTATTGCTCCTTTAACTACACCTCCTCTTCCTCCTACTAATCCCACTTCTCCGGCTTCCCGTGTAGTTTTCTTCCGACACCATTGCCAGTCTGGAATCGAGGTTAGATCAGAAATTTTCGGTACTAGCGCAATACGGTTTTGCACTTGGTAATTCAGTTAAGACGTTTTTTCTTTTTTGGAGAAAGCGACCTCAGGTAATGAGTGTAGTTGAGGGTGCGTCTGTCTGTCCTGACACGTCTCCTAGACAAAGGTCACTGTCCAGCTCCCCCGCACCGGGGGAGAAGACATACCGGAAGTCCAAGGGAGGTCGATCGGGATTTGCCCACAGACAGGTCGCCTCTCTTGTTTGAGCCTGTTGCGCCTCAACAGGGCTCGGTTAAGCGTTGGAAAGGTGTTGCGGTCAGACGCCTTTCGAATGATTCAAGCGATTCGTCTCCGGTCGCGCGGCGCTCTTGGCGAGATTCGCCCGTTTTCGCGTCCCTTAAAGAGGCGTTCAGGCGCCGATTCTTCGCCTCCTCCAGTCAAGCGGTATAAGGAGCCTGAGAGTAGGGTTGCGCCGCGGCCGTTAGCGGCTCGTTTGTCGCCTCAATCTGTGCCTTTTTCGGCTCCATCTACTAGTAGAGATTGTGGTTTTTAGCGCTGTAGCTAGCAGTTCTAAGGGTGTTTTCTTTGAGGCGCTTTTTTTCGTCTGTTACGCTGTGCGCCTGTTTCGCCTCCGATTTCGGCGGCTCCGAGCGAGGCGCAAGTAGTTTTTTTCCGCCTCCTCTGAATGAACATAGGCTCTTCCAAGCCTACGTTAACTGTTTTTGATTCGTCTCTGGCGCCTTTGCGCAAGCAGTTAGAGATGTTAACCAACTGGATGAATGAGTCCAAGGGTGGTTCGAAACCTTCAGATCCGGTTGTAGTTCCGTCTACTTCTTCGGTCGGTATCGGAGAATGAAGAAGAAGTAGAGGAGGAGGATTCACGATCACTCTCGTGTATTCACGTCTCCTTAGATTTCTTCTGGTATCTTATCCAGATTATTTTGAGAAGCGGCTCCGCGCTCCCCAACTTCGACTTTTTTGATGAGGAGGAAAACTTCAGACCCTCTCCTCCCAAAACTTGTTCTATCTAAAGCGTTAGACATTCGTTGAAAGAGACGGAGAAATGGATGTCTATGAAAAAGAGACTTAGGGAAGGCTCTTTTTTGCTTACCCTCCCTCTAAGTTGCTTCGTAAGAGGTATAGGTTTTTATGTAACTGGGAAGCTCCTTCTCTGGGAGTTTCTGCCTCCTCCCAGGGAGACTTTCTCCAGTTTAATCGACTCCTCTAGAAGATCTGCTTTCGCCGCAGCGAAAGTTTTTCTTTACAGCGCCTGAGTTGGACCACGTTGTAAAGAATCAATTTAAACTTTTGGAAGTCTTTAGCTTCCTTGATTGGACTATTGGCGCTTAGCGGCCAAGATCGAAGACTGTCCTTCTCTTTCCCAGGAGTTAGCGGAGGATTGGATTGGTGTTCTGTCCTGTGCGGACAAATCCATTAGGGATGGATGTGATGAGTTAGCTTCGCTCATCGCCTTTGGTACCCTTAAGAAAAGGCAACTTTGGTGCTCCTTTGCTTCTAAAAGGGTTACGTCCCAACAGAAGTCTGCTCTCTTGTTTGCTCCTTTTGTGAAAGATAACCTCTTTCCAGACGATGTAGTGTTGTCAATTTCGTCTGCGCTAGATAAGAAATCTACTTCGGATTTACTGGCACAGTCTACTAAGAGACCTAAAGCTCCTGTGGAGACTGTTCCTTCGGTTTCTCCTCTCTGGCCCAAGCGCCTTTTCGAGGGAGAAACCCAAGCGCTTCTTTTCGGCCGAAATCGAATTTGCGACCTCAGTCTAAGGCCTCGGCCAAGGTTAACAAACCTTCCAAATGAAAGCTCGGTTCTTCATGCACCACAAGTGGGAGCCAGGCTGGCTCTGTTTTGGGAGGAATGGGAAAACACAAAGAGGAGCAGAAGCCTGGGTAGTGCAGTACTCAAGTTCGGCTTATCGTATTCCTCTCGTTTCACCTCCCTCGCTCTCACCTGTGCAATTCCATTCCAGGCATACTCTCCGGGCTCAGACAAATTTCTGGCGCTAGCCGCAGAAGTGGAAGCGCTTGTTCTCAAAGAAGCGATAGAACAGATAGAAGGGGATTTTCCTCCAGGCTTTTACAATCGCCTTTTTGTAGTTCCCAAGTCATCAGGGGGCTGGAGGCCGGTTTGGATGTGAGCGCCCTGAACTTGCATGTCCAGAAAACAAAATTTCATATGGAGACCACTCGGTCGGTTCTGGAGTCCATCAGACAGGGGGGATTGGATGGTCCTCTCTGGACATGCAACGAACGTTATTTTCACATTCGATACATCTCGAATCTCGGAAGTACCTGAGGTTCATGTTCGAAGGCAAGGTGTTTCAGTTTCGGGCGCTTTGCTTCGGACTAGCGACCGCTCCTCAAGTTTTCACCCGATAGGAAGCTGGCTACACATATTAGGAGTAAGAATCTCCCTCTATCTGGACGATTGGCTTCTCCGGTCGGAATCAGAGAGTCGGTGCATGAAGGACCCTTGGAACAACTCTGGATCTTGCCAGAAAGTTAGGATTCTGGTCAACAAACAGAAGTCCCAGTTGGTTCCATCTCAGAGCATCCTTTATTTGGGGTTTGGGGATGATTCTGAATGCTCAAGTTTTTCGGGCTTTTCTGTCCCCGAAGAGGGTTCAAGGCTGTCTGGAGACAGTTCAGGAGTTCTTGGACAAAAAGGTAAGTTCTGCCAATCAGTGGATGAGGCTCCTGGGCAAATTGACGTCAGTGGAGAAATTTGTGACGTTGGGAAGACTGCACATGAGACCTCTGCAGTTTTTCCTGAGAGCCTCTTGGTGCAGGAAGACACAACCAGACTCGATTACCTTTCCTGTCACAGATCAAATAAAAGAGGACCTAAGGTGGTGGCTCTCTCGAGCAAGGTTGGAAGAAGGGTTAGATTTACGACCCATCCTCCCGCAACCTACAGTTCTTTTTTCCGACGCATCGGACACAGGTTGGGGAGCCCTACTGGGAAATCAACGGACTCAGGAGCTTGGTCGGAGAAGAGAAGAAGTTCCACATAAATGTAAAGGAACTGTTAGCAATTTTCTTAGGGCCTGACAGTTTCGGAGCTTAGTAGAAGGCCCGAGTAGTGGCAGTGCATTCCGACAACTCCACGGCTCTCTCGTACGTGCGGAAACAGGGGGGGACTCAGTCTTTCTCTCTGTACGAAGTAGCCAAGGATCTCCTCTGTGGTCAAACGAAGCGAAGGTTCAGCTAGTCCCGAGATTTGTTCCGGGAAAGATGAACGTCCTGGCGGACGAGTTAAGTCGTCAACAGCAAGTGTTACCTCTGGAGTGGACTTTGGACAACAAGATTTTGTCAGAAAACTTTGGCGCCTTTGGGGACGACCGCATAGACCTGTTCGCGACATCGAGGAACAACCGTCTTCCTCTCTTTTGTTCTCCAGTCCCAGATCCTCTAGCTTGGTCGGTGGACGCAATGCTGTTGGATTGGTCGGGTCTGGAAGCTATGCATTCCCTCCGTTCGGTCTAATAAGAGAGGTGCTGAACAAGTTCATGTCGCACAGCAATGTAACGCTAACGTTAATCGCTCCCTTTTGGCCCAGGAAAGAGTGGTTCCCGGACCTTCTCCAGTTGGTTAGTAGACTTCCCAGACTTCTTCCTCCAGAGAAGTGGCTTCTCAAACAACCTCACTTCAAGAGGTTCCACCAAAACTTTGTGCCCGCTCTAGCTCTGACAGGTTCAGACTGTCCGGAATCTTGTCAGAGCGAAAGGATTTTCAGAAGAGCTGCAGAAGCTATCGCTCGTTGTAGGAGAGAGTCCTTCTAACAAACTCTATCAAGGGAAGTGGAGAATCTTCAGAGAGTGGTGTAGAAGTGCTAAAGTCTCTACTTCTGCGACCTCTTTAACAGAAATAGCAGATTTTCTTCTATTTCTTAGGAACTCTAAGAAACTGGCTCCTTCGACGATCAGAGGATATAGAGCCATGCTCTCTTCGGTTTTTTCGACATCGAGGTTTGGATATTTCCTCCAATTCAGATCTGTCGGACCTCATTAGGTCTTTCGAAACCACTAAGCTCCCGCAAGATACAGTTGCTTGGAACTTAGATGTGGTGCTTAAGTTCCTCATGGGGGCCACCGTTTGAGCCTTTGAAGTCGGCTTCACTCAGGAACTTGACTAAGAAGGCACTCTTTCTTATTGCACTAGCTTCTGCTAAGCGTGTCAGCGAATTGCACGCTATAGACAAAAGAGTCGGTTTCTCTCAAGGCAATGCTGTATTTTCGGTATCTTTGACCTTTCTAGCCAAAAATGAGAATCCTTCTAATCCTTGGCCGAGGAGTTTTGTGGTAAGGAACTTATCTGATTTGGTTGGACATGAGGAGGAAGAAAGGCTCTTATGTCCAGTCAGGGTTATTAAGCAGTATCTGTTTGCCACTAAGGGTATTAGAGGACAATCTTCTAAGCTCTGGACCTCGGTTCAAAATCCCTCTCGTCCTCTCTCTAAGAATGCTATATCGTTCTTTATTAGAGAGCTTATCAGGGAAGCTCACTCGCAGTCCGAGAATGACAATCTTTCCGTTCTGAGAGTTAAAGCTCACGAGGTTAGAGCAGTGGCAACTTCTTTAGCATTCAGAAAGAATTTATCTTTAGCTTCGATTCTTCAGAGCACGTTCTGGAGATCGAATTCGGTTTTTGCGAGTCATTATCTCAAAGAGATAGAAACGGTTTTCGAGAATTGTAAAACGTTAGGTCCGGTGGCGGTTTCTGGCATGGTGTTGGGAGAAACGGCACAGGGGTCCGTCACCTCTATGCTAACTTTTCACCTTGAATAGGTTGTCGAGTTCAAGGGAAGCTGGGGTACTGAGTACCTGGGATACTCACCAGTCTGTTAGGTCATATTTTACAATGGTTGGGTATATATGTTTTTAAATCTGTGTTGGTGACAAATGTTTGTATGATTGAATTTCTGGTCTTAGCCCAGGGCAAGGGCAATCTTTGTTGTTACTATCCTCCGTCAGTCAGCCTTGACTCGCTGAACTACGGAAGGATTCCACTCCTGTAGAGGCTAACTTTGGGCAAATTCCAATTCCTCTACAATAGTAAGAAGAGCACCGACCAGAGGCAGTAACAGTCTGCTGTAGCTCTCTTACAAGGTAAGGTACAACAGACACCTTGAGTGTTTACTGGTATTGCATAAATGTAACCATTTAAAAATTACTAGTGGTCCACTGAATCCCACCCACCTCCCATAAATGTGTAATCAGCTCTATAATTGTTCGGTAAGACCACTACAATAAAAATGAAATTTTCATTATTAAAATGAAGTTTTATTGTATACTTACCGAACAATTATGATTTCTGGGCTCAGCTCGTGTCGCTTGCGCGAAATATCCTTTAAATCTATTATTTCTATGGGTAATGTACTAACACATACCAGATAATAAAATAAAGAAAAACAAGGTCAGTATGACTGACTCGCTCACCCTCTAGGAGGGTGTCGGTATGAACACTAGGCGAGTGAGACCACTACCACGAGCCAAATGCCAATAGAAATCTCCCACTACAAACCCTCCAAGAGGGGAGCCGTCCCACAGAGGGAGCAGCTCGTACTACTACTACACCATCCCATGCTTGCGACTGCTGCGCCTCTAGTGGCCATCCTTTTCAGTTAGCACTCACGAGCACAAGTGCTATTTTTCTCTCTGTGTATTTTGTGCCATTTCTTCGGATTTTTCGATAATGGAGCGTGCAGCTATTGCAGCAGCTAAGTTAAGTACTCAGTATTTACGGTTAGCGAGTTTTTTCCGTCCCCGAGACGGTATTTGCCGTTTTTTAGGTATAGATACGTTCTCGGGGGCTGGAAGCATGGCAGCATGGTCCTGCCGCATGTTGGGTCGTTCTTGGTCTCCCGTACCTAGAACATCCCTTATTATTTTAACGCTCTATTTTGATTATCCGCATTATTACGTCTACTCAAGTTGTTATACATGTATGTATTTCACCTTATGTAGGCTTTTTCTATCCAGACCCCTAGTCCAGGTTTTCTTAGTATCGGCCCCTGACTAGCTTTGAGTGGTAGACTTGCCTTCGGGCTAGTCGCACACTCCTGGATTTTTTCTCCTGCTATTTTACCTTCTTTCTTTCATTTTTATTATATATTATATTTTTATGTTTTGTTATTGTTAGGTTAGTTGGCGTCTGGCTTAGCCTAGGTCCTGGCTCGTAGAGCCTAGTCTACCGTTGATCAGTTCGGTCGCTTCCTCATAGCTTCTCTCTGATCAGTTTGGTTTTCGCCCCTATGGGCCTATATGCTACCGCTTTTCAGTTCTGGTTGCTTCCCGATAGCTTCTCTCTGATCAGTTGGTTGGCCTAGGCTTGGTTACCGTATCTTAGTTTACCGCCTCGTGGTCACTACGTGATCACGAGTCAGCCAGGCGCCTGCCAGTCCCCTTCCCCCTCTCCCGCTCTCCCATAGAGTCGGGCGGGGGTGGGTCGGTCTGTCCTTAGCTCGCCCAGCATGCCCGAGCCTGCCTACCCCCTCCCCTTCCCCTCCACCGGAGGGCCTGGGAGTCCGACAGTCCCTGGACTGGTTCCGACCTCGGTCCGCTTCTCGGCTCGGCCGGGTGGTACGTTGTGGGGGCCTCTGGCCTTCCCCCCCTCCGTTACTTCCTTGTCGCTCCGGGTTAGCGCGAGTCTGTATGTCATCTCGCCCTTCCCTCCTTACTAGAGCTCCTCCCTATCGGAGTCCTGGTATCCAGCGGAAGGGTATAGTCCACCATAGTTGGACGGAGCATACAATAGGTCTTTACTAACCGTACCGTATTGCTGAGTTACTACACTCCGCTTCACTGGCCCCTACCTGTCCGGTTACTTGCATGTAGGTTTAAGTTATCTTTAAGTTTATCTTAAGTTTCTTAAACCATCCCCACCCCCTCCCTTAGTATTTACCACCGGATCTCTCCGGGATTATAGCCTATTCAGGCAATGCATGAGGGGTTATGCCCAAATTTTTTCCGAGCTCCGCCACGTAACGAGTTCTTTTGTCCTTAGTCTGTAAGTGTTACCCCTTTAAGATACTCATGTGTCTTCCCACTTACAGCCACCAACTGTGAGCATCCGGGATGTTCCGCTACACTTCAGGACCCCTGTGGACACGAAGTTTGCCGGTCCCATGCTCCATGTGCGACTCCGCAGGGGACATCCAGGTCTGGTACCATGAGACGTGTACCATATGTTACGATCTGGTGAGCCAGCTTTTGGAAGGCGTAAGTATTCCATCTCCGCTGCCTGCGTCCGCTTCTTTTAGTTCTTAAGTTTTCATCATTACTTTAACTTAAGGCATCTAGTTTAAGTTATATCCTAAGTTTTAGTTTTAAGTGGTTCTTAAATCTAAAATATATCCTCTCTTACAGGCTCCGGCAGTAAGAGATACGGCATTGGCTACCCGGCGGGCCCTGGGTCGGAGGTTTTGGCAAGAACGCCGCCAAGGGTCAGCCCTACATACTGGAGAAGCGTTTAGCTTTGTTAATCTTCCCCGGAGGCAAGGCGACTGGGTACGTCGACCCGTAGAGGCGGACCCTCTATTGCCTTTATCCAACAACAACTGGGGGCCTCCTTGACTGAACAAGACCAGGATATCTCCACGGATGTCGCAACCCCGATATAAAATGTTGAACCTATGGAGGTATAGACGACCTGTTGGTCGAGGTAAGTAATGCAGGTACCCAAGGGTCCCCCTTGGGAGTGACTGTTTCTTCTACCCTGCAACTTCACCATCCTTCCCAGGCTTTACCGGTGATGAGTTTATATACTTTCCAAGAGGCTTCGGTTAGGCCTAAGATCAAGTCTAAGCATATGACCTTGACTAAGACGTCATCGTCCTCGAAGAAGACGTCCTCGTCTTCTTCTTCGCGTAAGTCTCCGGCTCATAATCCCGCCCAGACAGGTCTAAAGGGTCTAGCTCCGGCTCAAAGTCCTCAAAGAGTAAGCCTAAGGAGAAATCCCGCACCCGGCAGTATCACCAGTTCCACTACCTTTGGTGCCTATTCAGAGTCTCCCCTCCACCTCCGCAGCAGCTCCGGCTCTGGACACCAATGCTGGCCTGTTGCAACAGGTTGGGCGACTTGGTAGGCTCCCTTAAGACGAGTATGGAACATATGATATCTCGCCTGTCGGATAGGATAACTTTCAGGATACTATTATAGCCGGCCTAAGAGAAGCCCCTCTTGCCTCTCCCTCAACCTCTAACACTAGTGGATCTCAGCTTCCCCCGTATGACTCGCTGCCCGCGCTTTCTCCATGAACAATCCTTGGAGATAGCGTCATATGCTCCCTTCCAAGATGGTCTCATCTCCGTACCGGAGTTTGGAACTCGAAGGAATAGAGGACTTCGAGTTCTACCGGAACCCGGAAAGGCCTACAGCCTCCCTTCATAGGCTTACTCTAGGCTCTCGCCTTCGGCTATGGTTAGAGATGACAGGGTACCAAAGGAGACAGTCCTCTATTCTCGGGACCAGGCCCAACGAGAATGGCTTAGATGTCTAGACGACATGGACTGTTCGAATACCAAGATCCAACCATTCAAAAGAAAAGTCCCTTTACCATTTTCACGATGGACGAAGGTACCCCGCTCACTTTCCTTACCAAGATAGCGAGGTCGACCATCTCAGCAGCTCAGAAAGGGGAACCCATGCCTCAGCTGAAAAGAAGCAGACCCCACTTCTTCTCCGTTGCTCCCGTCAATTGGAGAATTATGGGAGGACTTGCCTAACACTTTCACAGCTGGCAAACTCAAACCTGACTGTGCTATGGAGCAGTTTGGTGAAAAGCTGCCAGGCTCCCTGATAGTCTTATTCAAAGCGGAGTTTGACTCGAAAACACGACTAGCCAGGTCAATCAACCTGATGGCTATGTCTGAGGTAGCAACCATGGCTTATGGTTCAGAACCAATTTTTAAGCTATGACCAAAGCCCTGACTCAAACGGTGCAGTCAGGCATGTTCGAGTTTGCCACTGCTACAACAAATTGCAGAAAGCAGTATGCTAGAGGCAACCATTCGGCATGACCGAATAGGTTACTTTCTTCTAACATCTGGGGCGCAGATCTCTTCCCAGAGGCTATGGTAAAGGAAGTACAAGCAGAGGCTACGAGGTTGAACCAAAGCCTTAAGGACCGTTGGGGTCTTAAGGCTAGGAGAAGGCAAGACTTGACACCAAAAAGGTAAGGGACAAGGAAGCCTAGACGTTTCCAACCTTACCAAAAGAAGCAGCCGCGCTTCCCTCAACAAGTTCCTACAGTGCCGTTAGTGCAGACAGCTCAGCCCTCCACGTCTAAAGGGCAATCACAGCCTATTTATGATATCCCCTCAGCCTCAACCCTCCACCTCATACGCCATCTCTCCAGCTTACAATCCAGCCTTCGAGAGTCAAGCTTCTCAGAAGTATGACCGCTCGACAAGGGAGGCAGAGGTAAGCGGTCCTTTCGTGGGAGAGGATCGGGAGGCCCCTTCAATAGGGAAAGCAACTTCAGAGGAGGTCGAGGGGGTTACCAGAACCAATGAGGAACCTTCAGGTAGGAGGGATGGCTGTTTCACTTTTCGCCACCGGTGGAACTTCAGCCAGTGGGCTCAGAGCATAGTGTCAAAAGGGCTGGGTTGGAGCTGGTTGACGAACCCACCTCCAGCCAGACCTTTCCGTCACTTCCTTCCAAGGAATTGACAGAGTACGCAGAGGACCTCCTTCAGAAAGGAGCTATAGTCAAAGTCAAAGATTATTAAAATTTCAAGGTCGCTTGTTCAGCGTCCCAAAGAAAGGCTCAAACAAAAGAAGGGTAATCTTAGACTTGTCCCGCTTAAACTTAGCCATCCGCTGCGACAAGTTCAAGATGCTCACGATCTCACAGGTGCGGACCTTACTTCCCCGTGGGGCTGTCACCACCTCTATCGATCTTACAGACGCCTACTATCATATCCCTATTGCAAGACACTTCCGTCCGTTTCTGGGATTCAGATAGGAGACCAGACGTTCTCCTTCAAGGTAGTCCCGTTCGGGCTCAACGTGGCACCCAGGGTGTTCACGAAGCTAGCGGAAGTAGTAGTGCAACAGCTCAGAGCTCAAGGGATTATGGTAGTAGCGTATCTCGACGATTGGTTTGATCTGGGCCCCATCAGTCGAAGAATGCAACAAGGCCACACTGAAAGTGATCCAATTCCTAGAATATCTAGGATTCAAGATAAACAGATCCAAGTCCAGACTTCACCCCAGAGTCAAACTTTCAGTGGCTAGGCATTCAATGGAATCTATCCTCAACACTCTGTCGATTCCATCCACCAAAAGGAAAGAAATAGCGAAGTCAGTCAAGCAATTTCTAAGTCACAAACTAGCATCGAGGAGAGCTCAGGAAAGAATCCTCGGCTCTCTCCAGTTTGCTTCAGTAACGAACATCTTAATGAAAGCCAAACTGAAAGATCTAACTAGGATCTGGCGCTCTCGAGCAAATGTCAGGTCCAGGGACAAGCTATCCTCAGTACCTCTGATTCTAAAGAACCGGCTTCGGCCGTGGGCAAAAGTCAAGAATCTGTCAGTGTCAGTCCCCTCTTCAGTTCCCTCCACCAGGGATTACCATCCACACAGCCGCGTCCTTAAGCGGCTTGGGGAGGGTACTCCCAGGTCAAAAAGGTGCAAGGAATTTGGTCACCCCAGTTCTAGTCAGTTCCATATAAAACGTACTGGAGGCAATGGCAGTCTTCTTGACTCTGAAAAGATTACGCCCACCAAGGTAACTCCCCACTAAAGCTAGTCTTGGACAGCGCAGTGGTAGTACATTGCATAAACAGAGGAGGCTCCAAGTCACGTCATCTAAATCACGTCATGATAGCCATCTTCTCCCTGGCAGACAAATTCAGTTGGCATCTTTCCTCCACCCACATAGCTGGAGTAAGAAATGTCATAGCAGACGCCCTATCCCGATCAGTACCCCTAGAGTCGGAATGGTCTCTAGACGATAGTTCGTTCCAATGGATCCTTCAAAGAGTCCCAGGGCTACAGGTGGATCTCTTCGCATCACAAAGCTAACCACAAAACTACCGTGTTATGTAGCCCCCAACCTGGACCCTCTGGCTTACGCCTCGGACGCCCTGGCTCTGGACTGGAACACTGGGAGAAGATTTACGTCTTCCCTCCAGTGAATCTCCTATGAAGGTCTTAGACAAACTCAGGACATTCAGGGGTCAAGTGGCTCTAGTAGCCCCAGACTGGCCGAAGAGCAATTGGTACCCCCTGATCCTGGAACTGGGTCTTCGTCCCCTTCGGTATCCCCAGTCCCAAGCTCTCCCAGTCAGTACAAACGAAGACTGTGTTCGCTTCCTCAGGGATTCTCAAAACCCTAACTTTATGGATTTCATGAAGTTTGCGGCAAAAAGAGATGCGAATATTGAACCCTCAGAATATTCTTTTCCTGGAATCCGATAAAAGGGATTCTACTTTGAGGCAGTATGATGCTGCCGTCAAAAAGTTAGCAATCTTCCTGAGAGAGTCAGATATCAGAATCATGACAGTTAATTCTGCTATATCCTTTTTCAGATCTTTATTTGAAAAGGGTTTAGCAGCTAGCACGATTACGTCAAACAAGTCAGCATTGAAAAAGATATTTCAATTTGGATTTAACATAGACTTGACAGATACCTATTTCTCGTCTATTCCTAAAGCATGTGCTAGACTTAGGCCCTCTGTCAGGCCTACGTCAGTTTTCATGGTTCTTAAACGATGTTCTAAAACTGGCTTCCGAAACCGATAATGGACACATGCTCGTTTATGATGCTCCTAAGAAAAACTCTGTTTTTATTAAGCCTAGCTTCAGGAGGCAAGATTTCAGAACTGTCGGCTTTATCCAGAATCCGGATCATATTCAATTCCTTCCCACGGGGGAGTGCTACTTTCTCCGGAACGTAGCTTTTTAGCAAAGAATGAAGATCCTTTGATGAGGTGGGAACCTCGGAAGGTACTACCCTTCCACAAGATGTTTCCCTTTGTCCGGTTTCAACCTTACGAGCCTTTCTATCCAGGACCTCCTCTTCCTCATCGGGGCCCCTCTTTAGGGTGGGGAAAAAAGGTGTACTTTATCCACTAAAGGCATCAGGCACAAATCCTGTACTTTATCAAACAAGCCAATCCTGACTCCTTTCCAAAGCACATGATGTCAGGGCAGTAGCCACCTCAATTAATTACTTCCAACATATGAATTTTGCTGATTTAAAGAAGTTATACCGGATGGAAATCGCCGACAGTGTTCAAAACGTCACTACCTTAAGTCCTTGGAAGCTCTGAAATTCCCAGCAGTAGCAGCGGTGGTTAACATAGTTTCCCATGACTCTAGCTAGATTATAGTAGAAGATTCAGTCCCTCCTTTCTACCTGCCTCACCAACAGTTTCGTCTATTCCTGCCTTGTTCATTAACATTTACCTTGTGTCTTAGCTGTTTTATGATTGTATAAGTGCCCCTTTTGTCTGGTTAGGGACACTCACATCTGATTACCATACTGATCTCATAGATGTTATCCCCTTATTTTTATGCTAGGGGAATACTCATAATGCAATGGTTACGGGTTTTTGTATATTAAGTCATATACATTCCTAAGATATTTTTATTTTATCATTGATCAAATATTTATGTAAATTTACTAACTAATGCTATTTCTATTTTTGATACATGTTGTTACACAGATTTATTGTGATAGGTAATCATTGTACCTATTTGTATATATGTAAATTACCTTATATTATTAACATAATTAGATTTAAGGGTAATTTAAGCATATTCTGATTTTTGCTTTACTGTGTACTTGTATCTTTTTAGCAATTATATTCATTCTTTTATTTTGTATCTTTCATTTGAGACCTATTTTGTTTTTATTATATTTTATTTTACTTTGTTTACAATCTTGTGCTGTTTCTCTGGTACGATTTCGCGCAAGCGACACGAGCTGAGCCCAGAAAAAGGATTTTGACGTAAGGAAAATCTATTTCTGGGCGATTGGCTCGTGTCGCCAGCGAAATACCCCCCTACCCATCCCTTCGCTCAAGATTGTCTGCTAACTTCAGGATGGCCACTAGAGGCGCAGCAGTCGCAAGCATGGGATGGTGTAGTAGTAGTACGAGCTGCTCCCTCTGTGGGACGGCTCCCCTCTTGGAGGGTTTTGTATGGGAGATTTCTATGCATTTGGCTCGTGGTAGTGGTCTCACTTCGCCTAGTGTTCATACCGACACCCTCCTAGAGGGTGAGCGAGTCAGTCATACTGACCTTTTTCTTTATTTTATTTATTCTCTGGTATGTTAGTACATTTACCCTAGAAATAATAGATTTAAAGGATATTTTCGCTGGCGACACGAGCCAATCGCCAGAAATAGATTTTTCCTTACGTCAAAATCCTTTTATACCCACCTCCTCCCTTCCCCTTAGGTGGACGGACGGGCAGAAAGAATTGGATTCACCTGGGCAGTTGTACCTGGTTCTCCCGCGAGTGGAGGGAGATGACGTCATTCACCACCAGTGTTGGCGACGCCGACGCGCTAATTTGAATTTAGTATCCTGCCGCTCGTGGAAATCACGGCTCTATAATTGTTCGGTAAGTATACAATAAAACTTCATTTTAATAATGAAAATTTCATTTCTCTCTCCGCATCGGAGAGGAAAGAATGTAGAAGGAAGACTTGCTGCATACGACTGCTGAATGACAAGTCATATACGCATACCATAGTTGCCTTTGTGGTTTCGCTACGAAATTATCTATATCCTTACAGGATTTTCCTGGTGAGGACTTCGCTTAAAAAGTTTGTTACGACAATGCCTACTCAGCTTCGGTATTTAACAAAGGTTGTTTGGCTTAAATTGGCATTATTGAGAGCTTCCTTAGGCTCGGGAACTAATTTTATTATATTCCTTCATTAAATGAAGTACTGGCAACTCACGATGAATGCAGCCAGGCAGCGAGCGAGACGGCAGGGCTGTCATTGTAAGCGTAAGGCCAATACAGTACATCCAGGTCTCGGTCATTACCAGTTGGTTGCATCTCTCTCTCCAACGGGATCGAATGGTTAACCGTATATTCCCCCTACAATCATGGACTTAGTCGCGAATGGAGGGGATAGTTAAGCTAACATAAACAAAATATTGTCTGCCTTTTGCTAAGAAGTTTTCAATAAAAAAGATATAACCTTTCAATGCTGTTTACCGTAGGGAACATTATTAAAGGATTCTAACACAGCAGAACATTATATTATATAATGCTCTCATGCTTACGAAAGCATGGCTTATTAGAATACATGCTTAGTGAGAAGATGGATGTAGTAGAGAATTCACTTTAAGACTACGGTATGGTCAAGTCTTTCGAGAAACGCACACACCTTTTAGAATCAGATATTGCCTCAAGAGAAGATGATGAGTGGAATGGAAACATTCTCTTCGTGGCAGAAATGGTTTCCCTGAATACAAGATACTACGTATATAAGAAGTTTTTTTTCCTACTAAAAACTGGATTAACATGTGTAAGGATGTCGTGTACCATAAAGGCACAGATGTTCTGGTACATAAACATAAAGAGATATTTGAAGAAAGCGCCGTCTGAAGCGCCAACCTGGCACAATGAGCCAAGAGCACCAGCCAAGATATTTTTCTCGTTTAGCGAGTTATTTAACATAAGAGTCCCAGTAGCCTCTCAGACAGCACGCTCGGTAACGGCAAGATTCGTTCCTGATTTCGTTACCCAATTTAATCACTTAGCCAATTCCACGACTCTCTCATATCGCAAAGAGCATTGATAATCTCTTTTTTCGCTCCTGTTTCGCGTTAACAAAGAGAACCTATTGAAAAAGAGGTTCGATGCAAGATTTTGCATGTCCGTGAGAACCTTCTCGATCGACGATAATAACTGTTAATGTATGTCTAACATTTATTGGAAAGAGTTGTGAGAAACTGCGGAAAGTCTTCTTCATAGATCTCTTAGCAAGGTAGAAGACGAACAGGCTTCCTATAGAATGCTTCCTTTTCCTCGAACCAAGAGAGGTAGCAATATACGCCATCTTTATTTTATAGAAAGGGGAATATACTATAGTCTTTTTTTTTTCCCCAAATAAATATAAAATATATATCAATTCTTTACAGAATTTAAGATAAAGGGCGTCAAAGAAAGAGAGGATAATACTTTATGCCTCATTTTGGCTTCAGAGAGGTTGGATTCACAGAGGTCACGTTCTTCTCACAGCATGTTTTTGGAAGTCTTTTCCAAGAGTCTGGATATTCTATCAGCATCTATTATTAAATGGACCTTAACAACCTCTCCACTCTGAGTCTGTCTGCATGCAGACTGACCAGAAGTGACATAAATGAGAGGATTTTTCAAGGTAGATGACAATAGTCATGGCCTAGACATAGAATTGCTGCAGATCGTGCTAGAGGGAATGAGGAAACTGTCCTCTTCCGATACTCTGTGAACCACATAGCGGTTTTTTCTTCCCTTTCAGAGGGAAGAATCACCTTTGTATATATCTGCTATCAAAGAACGCAGTAAAAGGCTATACTCTGTCTCTACAAAGGTAATTGGAGATAGCAGAGGATTAAGATCTTCAGGATCTTATTCGATATATACCTTAATATGACAAGATAGATATCATGTACTTCTAATGGGATCTTTTTTGTGGCCACAGATTCCATGTTCCGACAAGATGGAACTGCTCCTCATCAAACTTCTTTGAGAAATTTTTTATGAGGAATTCTTTGTTTCTCTGGTCCTAAACGACCAAGAAGACAAGTGAATTTTTTGAGCATTGGAATCTCGCATCAGATTCTATGGAGACTAGACAATGGGTTCTTGCCAGCATAGTATGTCTAGCAAAAGAACTGAAACCCCCTATTCCTGATTCAATGTTTTCAGATAGAGGTTTCGTTGTCCATGCAGAGTACTTACGTTTTCATCTACAGTAGAATGGTTCAAACGTTTGCCTACAGAGTCTTTGGTATGCGATGACGGCTCGAATGCTTCCCAGAAGGTGTTCAGAGGGAATACAATAAAGAGCTAGAAATCAGGAGTACTCCCAATTTCAGCTCGGAGTCCCTCCTTCGACTTCCAGGCTTCTTCCCTTCCTTCGGGCAAGGATAGGGAAGATTCTGCAACGAGATACCCCTTCAACATGTAAGAAGAGATCTCGTGAGCACGGGAAGTATTCAAGAAGGACCCTCCTCGGAGGAAGACTTATCTCTCGTACGTTAGATATGCTATCGTCTACTGGATGTAGCTGATTACAATCACCTCCCCTTACCGGAGAGACCAAAAGCTCAAGTGAAAGAATTTCTTCTTCCACCCTTCTCCAGTCTCCTGATAAACGATTGTGGATGTTAAGGACTTTCGGACAATGTAGCGCCAATCAGGCGCCAAAATACCAGAACAGGCGTAAAGACGCCAGAGAAGACAGTCCAAATAAACACTGTCATTGTCTGATGAGGAAAAGGAGCGTGCCTCCAGCCTGGCGCAGATGCGCTAGAGGCAGATAAATCGGAAAAAGTGTCCGATGTGGGCATCGCCAGTTTCCTCGAGACTCTTTAACAAGCTCGAAGCTCCAGCAAGTGGGGAGAAGTCAGCCAGGCGCCAGGCGCCAGGCACCAGGCTCCAGGCAGGCGCAAGGCGCTAGCCAGGCGCCAGGCAAGCAACATGCGCCAGCCAAGCGCGAGGCGTCAGACAGGCGCGAGGCGCCAGCCAGCGCGAGGGTCAGACAGGCGCGAGGCAGCCAAGCCGCGAGGAGCAGCCAGGCATAAGCCAGGCTCTAGGCTTCATCCAGAAGAGATCAATTTCAAAGTGTGATCTCTAAAGCACTTCTTAAGTAACTTGATGATTCCTTCAAACAGCTGAGAATTAAAAGCACTTGAAGTGCGAGCTTTTAACAATTCTTGTTCTTTCCATAACAATATGTCGTGAGAGACATATTAGCTGTAATTTACGGGAGATGCAACTCTGTGTTGTCTTCTCTTTGCACGAAGGAGGTCAAGTTGACCTATGAGAGATCCTTCTCTCTTGGTTACGTGTCTACGGATACGTTGCTGGGATAGGGAGCCGACACTGATCCTTAACTAGTGAGTTAAAAAATTTTAATTTTAACATAAGTATACTATTTCTTTGGGTTATTTGAAATGAGTTTGGGATAGCTCTTTTCAAATTAAGCACAAACCCTCGTGTTAGGATCAGGTGATCGGGATCGGTGTTGTGCTCCTTAATTATGCCAGTAGGCATAGGTGTTTTGTCATGTAAGTGGATAGGACCCTTTGACAAATAACCATTAGATTCTGTCAAGTAAGTGGATAAGACCCCATTGACAGATCTACAAGAACTCTTAGCCATAGGTCACATCCTCGCTGAGGCTCTTGAGACGAAGCAGACTCCTAGCAATAGCTAGGAGGTCAACCCTTCGTCTAAACACATAGGAACCAAGGTTTTATTTATTTATTACCTACAACGTATGTTGTTTACCTGTCTAATCAGTAACTAGCTGTCTCTTACCACCGCCAAAGGTGCCAATCAGCTAAGTATATATCTGACAGGGAAGTTGAATGTATGAAAATGATATTGTTATTGTACAATAAAGTTTCATACATACTTACCTGGCAGATATATACGATTGAATGGCCCACCCAGCCTCCCCTCAGGAGACGGTGGAAGAGAAAAATCTGTCCTTAGAAGGTAATAGTTCCTATTCCTGCCACCCAGCGGCAGGCCGGTAGATCACCTGACCTACCTACCTGTAGCGTGTGCCGCGAAATTCGAATTTCTATCGGGGACGACGGAGTCTATAGCTAAGTATATATCTGCCAGGTAAGTATGTATGAAACTTTATTGTACAATAACAATATCATGTTTTTAGACACCAATTGCAGTAGATCGCCCATTTACCTTGGTAAACGGCAGTACGGCAGAGGTAGATTTTCTGAGATTGCTGGACATATGTCCTGTTGTCTTCTGAGAAAATCCTCTCATTCGGAGGAGACACTTGATAGCCTCCAACCGTGAAAGACAGGGATTTTACTGTCTGGTGGAATCTTTCTACGTGTGTCTAACAAAGATGCTGCCATGGGGGAATCTCCCTTGGCACCTCCGACAACAACGACAGCAAATACGGAAACCATTCTGCCTGTGGCCACAGAGGAGCTACCAATGTCATCCTGAAACTGCTAACTCATCAAACGGTTCAGGACTTGGTGGATCAAACAAAATGGAGGGAAGGCATCCACCTCCAGGTTGTCCCAGGGATGTTGGAACGCGTCCTCCACTAACGCCAGAGGGTCCGGAACCACCGACAGAATACCTCTAGTTTCCTGTTGAACCAGGTTGCAAAGAAGTCTAGCATAGGTCTCCTCCAAACCTGGAAGAACCTGTCTGCCACAGCCTGATGGAGAGACCATTCTGTGCCTAGGATCTGATCCCGACGACTGAGCTTGTCCACGACCACATTCCTTTTGCCTGGGATATACCTAGCTGAGAGCTCCACCGAATTGCTGACCGCCCACTGGTGAACCTTGACTGTCAAGGCGTGAAGTTGACGTGAAACCAGTCCCCCCTGCTTGTTCACATAAGCGACCACCGTGATGTTGTCCGACATGACAACACAGAATGTCCCCTACTTTCTCCCGAAATTCCTTCAGACCTAGAAAGGCTGCCTTTAGCTCTAAGGTGTTGATATGCTGCTGTCTGTCCTCCAAACACCAAATGCCCGAAGTAATGAGGCCGCCTAAATGAGCGCCCCAACCTGTGAGGGAGACATCTGAAAACAGAAGGAAGTCTGATGGAAGAGAAAGCTGAGGAACACCCTTCAGGAGATTCTGATTGTCCAACCACCAACGAAGATCTTCTCTCACTTTTAGAGACAGAGGTACCCTTATCAGGTTTGAGTCCCCCACCAGAGACCAGAAGTCCCTCAGTCTCCATTGGCAGAGACCGAAGATGAAGTCGCCCATGAGGGACCAGCTTCTCCAGAGAAGACAAAATCCAGAAGAATCTGCCATTGATGAGCTGACTGATCCGGTTGCAACAGGAAGTCACGTGCCACTACTCGCAACTTCTCAAACCTCTGATCCGACGGGAAAACTCTCCAGACTGCTGTATCGATGACTATGCCTAGATAGAGAATCCTTTGACTGGGTACGAGATTTGACTTCTCTAAGTTCACCAAGATGCTGAGTTCCAGACAAAACTGAGGCAGACATCTTTGTCCTGCAGCAACTTCTCTCTGGAACCTGCTAAGACTAACCAGTCGTTGAGGTACCTTAGCAAATGGATCCTTGAGCATGAGCCCAAATTGAGATGAGAGTGAAGACTCTTGAGAACACCTGAGGGGCTGTGGTCAACCCGAAGCACAGGACTTTGAACTCGAAGACCCTGTCTCCGAGAGAGAAGCGAAGGAACTTCCTGGACGACGGATGAATAGGGATCTGGAAGTACATGTCCTTTAGATCTATCGACAGCATGAAATTGTTTTCCCTCACAGCTGCCAACACTGATCGCGGGTCTCCATCTTGAACTTCATCTTCCTGATGAAATTATTCAAGGTGAATAGGTCGATCACAGGTCTCCATCCCCCTGGTGACTTGGGCACCCTGAAGATGAGACTAAAACCCCAGAGATGGACGCACACTTCCTCTAGGTTGCACCTTTTGTCCAGCATTTTCTATCCAATTGTTAAGACCTAAGGTTTTGAGCTATGAAAAATACAAATTGTCTTGGGAAATTTTGTCATACTTTAAACCTCGTTCTCGGACCTAGGCTAATTGCAAATTCATCGAACAATACTTGCTTTAAAATGTTTATTAAATATTTTCATCATTCCTTTGGGCCAAAGAATTGCTGGTCATTTTGTTTACCGAACCTAGTCTTGCTAACCTTTGGTAAATAATATTAGTACTTTAACCCTCGCACTTTCCTTTCCACAGAATTTAAAGTGTAAGGACAGAAAGTAGTTAGTACTAGCTACAGCAGTACAAATTAGAGAATTTTCTAAGATATTTTTCTCATGTTTCCTGTACAAGGAGGACACGCATATAAGTTGTGAACATTGTAAATGCTTCTCTCTCTTCCAGCTCCCAGAAATGCTCACTACCACTTGACGCCAACTTGTGCAACGAACACTCAATGGCGCCAGCTCGTGTCCGAGCAGCAAGGCCCCGATAGTGCTTATGGGCACTTAGGTCTAGGAGAAAGAGCAGAATCACCTCCTCTGCTACATAAAATGTACTTGGAAGGTCAATTTCTGTTAATCCAGACACAAGACTGGCAATGGCATGGGAAGGAAGTGGGAGCCAGGCATGGAAGCCGGTGGATAAAATTGTAGGGCTAGTAGTGAGAGATAAAAAAGGCTTTCTTGTATCCACCTTTATCAGGATGGCGCTTTTGTCACACAGGTGCTATGGGCACCTGTGTGACAAAAGCGCCATCCTGTGATAAAGGTGATAACAAGAAAAAGCCTTGGTGATTGAAGTACAAGAAAGCCTTTTTCTCTCTCACTACTAGCCCTACAATTTTATCCACCGGCTTTCATGCCTGGCTCCACTTCCTTCCCATGCCATTGCCAGTCTTGTGTCTGGATTAACAGAAATTGACCTTCCAAGTACATTTTATGTAGCAGAGGAGGTGATTCTGCTCTTTCTCCTAGACCTAAGTCACTGCCATACTTCCCTGAAACTGGAAAAAGTCATATGGAACGTCTAAGGGAAGCTGGTGGGAATTGCCCTCTAGTCGAACCTGATGCATTTTCCCAGGTTTCGACAGACAACACTGAAAAAGGCGTCTTCTTGGAAGTTTAGTAAAGGAGTTGGCTACTTGTCCCGCTGATTCTCCTAAGCAAAGGCAAAATAAGGTTCCTTGCACACTCCCCTGAACCAGGGAGAAGGCCATACTGGAGGCACAAGGGAGGATGGTGGGGTTTGCCTACAGGTAGTGTGCCCCTAAAGCACACCTGTTGCAAAATCCCTGAGAGCTACAGACAGCCATTGGAAAGGCGTCTTTTTTGGAAGTGGCTTGTTTTTCTTCGGGTTCTTTTCTCACTAGTGCGTGCAGAAGAGAAACATTTGGTGCTTGAGTGGAGATACTCTTCCAGTCATAGGCGCTTCCGTTCTAGTACACTACCGGAGCGACAGTTTTTTGTTAGCGCCCATCGGCACCTAAGCGGCTATCAGCACTTGATCACAAAACAACTTAAAAATGTGATGCATCCAATGAAAGCGCTCTGGCACCAGAACGCTTGTGAGCACCCTACTTTATCGAAGTTGTGTGCCTACTACTCCTGTGTAGTATTCAGATTCTCTGGCTGTACGACGACAGACTTCAACTTCGATCCATCTTTTGCGTCTATCTAGCAGCACTTAGACAACATTTTGGATTTTTTAAGAAATCCTCCTCCTGCAGTTAAACCTATTTACTAGGGACTTCATTTTTATCTCTGGTGTCTTTGGTGCAAGAAGGAGAGAGTAAGGAAGCAGAGGAGGACTCTTCTTCAAGTGTGTACGATTATTTTACTTGGTATTGCTTCATGGTACTCCTACCTTCTCCTCACCAGCACTTGCTGAACTTGCGCGAGATTAGGTTCAGACCCCTCGCGCAAGGAGAATTTTCGTGTAAGTTTGGCATGGTCTCTAAAAATACTAATAAATGCTTACTTCTAGAGTTTGAACACGCGTACTTCTAGAGTTTGAACACTAAATATGAACCTAATCATGCTCCCTAAGTATTACTGACTGCCAAAAACAATGAGGTCATTCTCTATGCCTTGCAATGGCGCAATCACCACGGCAGATGCCCTAATGTCCATATCTTCAGCATTTATAATATTAAGCTAACCTTTAAATAAATTTAAAGTTACTGTAATTTTGTTTAAAAGTTAGCCTAAAACATTACCCTTAAGAAAAGAAATAAAGTGTTTGGTAAAAATATAGGAGTGTGAAGATTACATACCCACCCAAATCATTGGGGCGGCAGGGGATTGTTTGGAGACCCATCCTAGATTTCAGCACCCTAAATCGCTTTGTAAAAACTACAAAATTGAAGGTGGAAACTACTCGTTCAGTCCTGTCAGCTATCCGTCAAGGGAATTGGATGGCAACAATAGATATGGAGGATGCATATTTTGTTTTCATATTCCCATTTCATTAGGAATCCATGAAATTTCTCAGGTTTTTGTGTTTGGCATCAAGGTTTTTTAGTTTCGGACCCTTTGCTTTTGCCTCTCCGTAGCCCCACTAGTGTTCACCAGAGTTCTAGCTCCTGTTGCAAAATGGTTACACCTCTCGGGAGTCAACACGTGCCTTTATTTAGATGACTGGTTACTCCCCTCCCCATCGGAAGCAAGATGCATGGAGGACCTACGACAGACTCTTCAATTAGCTCAAGAATTGGGTATAATAATCAACAGGGTCAAGTCTCAATTAGCTCTGACTCAGTTGATAAGATAAAGATAGAATCTCAGAGTTTTCGCGTTTTTCTGTCGGACAAAAGAGTCTGCTCTTGCCTGCAAGCAGTGCAGAACTTTCTCAATCGCCCATAGTGCTCTGCCAAGGACTGGTTGAGCCTGCTCGGCGCTCTCATTAATTGAGAAGTTTGTCACTTTGGGAAGACTGCACATGAGACCACTTCAGTTCTTCCTCAAAGTGAATTGGCAAAGGAAGCTTCATCCGGACACATTTGTTTTTCGGATATCTCTGGAGATCAAAGAAGACCCCTATTTCCTTTGAGCCCCAACAGCACACTATTCTTAGATGCATCAGACCTGGGTTGGGGTGCGACTCTGGGAAACGCAAAAGTATCGGAAACATGGTTTCCAGAAGACACGAATCTTCATATCAACGTGAAAGAGCTTAAGGTGATACATCTAGCCCTTCAGCATTTTGCAACAGTGACACACAACAGCACAGTTATTGTTCATTCGGACAGTACCACAGCCCTTGCATATACGTATAAAGAATCAGGGAGGGACATATTCCTTCTCGCTCTAGCGATGGCCAAGGATCTTTTATTTTGACTTGAAGACAATCGTATGAAGATTATCAAGGAAACTTGAACGTCCTGGCGGAGGAGTTAAGTCGCCGTAAACAGGTTCTACCGACGGAGTTATCATTGAATTCACAGGTTTGCACCTACCTGTGGGAACTGTAGGGAAAGCCTTCGATAGACCTATTTGCGATGTCAAAGAATCACAGACTTCCCCTTTACTGCTCACCTGTCCAGAACTTGCTAGCATGGGGAATTGATGCAAAGCTTGCGGGTACTGTGAACCTGGAGTACCCACCAATCTTGTTTGCTATGGATGGATAATGGTATTTGTTTTTAATGATGTTCAGGTAAATTGCATATCTGGTTGATTTTGTTGAATAACCCGAGGCAAGGGTTTTTCTTCATCACAAAGCTTTGACAGCCATTGGAGTACTACTCCTTGGTTGTAAAGTATTCCACTGAAGTAGAGGAGACTCTTTACCTTACTATCAGACCACTACAGGTCAAGAAGAGCTCTGACCAGAGGCAGTATCTTCATACTGTAGCTCTCTCACCAGGTAAGGATACAACAAGTATTGTTTCAACACTAGCTAATTTACTATCGTAAATTCATCACATTATTGAGTGTTTTTATATGGTTTATGTTCATACTGTCCCACCTCCATTCAATGTGGGATTCAGCTATGTAGTTACTACTTGGTAAGTTACTTATATAAAAATGACATTTTTATAATAAAATAAAATTTTATACATATACTTACCAAGTAACCACATAATCGGAACCCTCCCTCCTCCCCTCTTATGGACATAGAGCATAAATGAATTGAGCTTTTGAGCTACATTGTACCTATTCGTCCCCGAAAGTGGGCTGGGCAGTTACCAACTCCAAAACAAAAGAATAGCTACTGCAAATTTTCTGATCTTATCTGCTGCAAGAGTAGAAATTATAGCTATGTGGTCACTTGGTAAGTATATATATATATATAAAATTTTATTTTATTATAAAAATGTCATTTTTCAGCACTCAAATGTGCCAATTTCTGGTTATTGCTGCTCATAATAGAATATTGGCACTGATACATACTTAACAGAGGTGCCATTAACTGGTTATCGGCACCAAAATCCAGTTATCGGTGCTGGTAAGTGCCAAGGCCATTTCAGTTGTTGGTGGTTTTTGTTTATCATCAAGTCCCCGGAACGGAACCCCCACCGATAACCTTGTACTGCCTGTATTGGATCATGATAAACAAAAATATTTCATGCTACAATGACATTTCAGAACAAAGACTAAATATGTTACTGTAGCAAAAATCCTTTGGTTCACTGTGACCTGTGAGTTGTGGAACTGTCAGTATTGATACAATGAAACTGTGAAAGAGGACGTTGCGATGGAGTGAAAAAGAAAAGTTAAGGAGAGCATAAGCTGATCATAAAATTGATGCCATTGGGATATGAATTCAAAGTTATTACTTCTTTTTGCTTTAGTAGTTTGGTGTATAAACCAAATGTTAGTCAGGATCATGATTTTAGTACTACAGTACTTGCAATAGAATTATTACAAGTCATAACTTAGGCTATAGACAAGGCTACATAGGTGTAGTCTCCCGAGGAGTTTTTTCAGTAAAAAAAAATAATAACAGTGAAGTGGATAGTAAGCTTCTCTATTAGAAATACTACAATTAATTCTACTTTTTTTAATTATTTTACTTTTACTTTAGGGATGGAAGACTATAGTAATCAGGTCAGACATTATTAGCCACACCTATTGTGTTGAAATTCTGCAGAATGAAAACAACACGTATTATTAATATAATAATAATAATAATAATAATAATAATAATAATAGAATATTATTATAAAATTTTATACATATACTTACAAGCTCTGGAATAAGACTAGCAGAGGTTAATATCAGGAGAGGGATCTTCCAGGGCGACTCACTGTCCCCACTACTCTTCGTAGTAGCCATGATTCCCATGACAAAAGCACTACAGAAGATGGATGCCGGGTACCAACTCAAGAAAAGAGGCAACAGAATCAACCATCTGATGTTCATGGACGACATCAAGCTGTATGGTAAGAGCATCAAGGAAATAGATACCCTAATCCAGACTGTAAGGATTGTATCTGGGGACATCAGGATGGAGTTTGGAATAGAAAAATGCGCCTTAGTCAACATACAAAAAGGCAAAGTAACGAGAACTGAAGGGATAAAGTTACCAGATTGGGAGCAACATCAAACACATAGATGAGACAGGATACAAATACCTGGGAATAATGGAAGGAGGAGATATAAAAACACCAAGAGATGAAGGACACGATCAGGAAAGAATATATGCAGAGACTCAAGGCGATACTCAAGTCAAAACTCAACGCCGGAAATACGATAAAAGCCATAAACACATGGGCAGTGCCAGTAATCAGATACAGCGCAGGAATAGTCCGAATGGACGAAGGCAGAACTCCGCAGCATAGATCAGAAAACCAGGAAACATATGACAATACACAAAGCACTACACCCAAGAGCAAATACGGGCAGACTATACATAACACGAAAGGAAGGAGGGAGAGGACTACTAAGTATAGAGGACTGCGTTAACATCGAAAACAGAGCACTGGGCAATATCTAAAAACCAGTGAAGACGAGTGGCTAAAGAGTGCATGGGAAGAAGGACTAATAAAAGTAGACGAAGACCCAGAAATATACAGAGACAGGAGAAAGACAGAAAGAACAGAGGACTGGCACAACAAACCAATGCACGGACAATACATGAGACAGACTAAAGAACTAGCCAGCGATGACAATTGGCAATGGCTACAGAGGGGAGAGCTAAAGAAGGAAACTGAAGGAATGATAACAGCGGCACAAGATCAGGCCCTAAGAACCAGATATGTTCAAAGTACGATAGACGGAAATAAACATCTCTCCCATATGTAGGAAGTGCAATACGAAAAATGAAACCATAAACCACATAGCAAGTGAATGCCCGGCACTTGCACAGAACCAGTACAAAAAGAGGCATGATTCAGTGGCAAAAGCCCTCCACTGGAGCCTGTGCAAGAAACATCAGCTACCTTCGCCAGTAATAAGTGGTACGAGCACCAACCTGAGGGAGTGATAGAAAACGATCAGGCAAAGATCCTCTGGGACTATGGTATCAGAACGGATAGGGTGATACGTGCAAACAGACCAGACGTGACGTTGATTGACAAAGTCAAGAAGAAAGTATCACTCATTGATGTCGCAATACCATGGGACACCAGAGTTGAAGAGAAAGAGAGGGAAAAAAATGGATAAGTATCAAGATCTGAAAATAGAAATAAGAAGGATATGGGATATGCCAGTGGAAATCGTACCCATAATCATCGGAGCACTAGGCACGATCCCAAGATCCCTGAAAAGGAATCTAGAAAAAACTAGAGGCTGAAGTAGCTCCAGGACTCATGCAGAAGAGTGTGATCCTAGAAACGGCACACATAGAAAGAAAAGTGATGGACTCCTAAGGAGGCAGGATGCAACCCGGAACCCCACACTATAAATACAACCCAGTCGAATTGGAGGACTGTGATAGAGCAAAAAAAAAAAAAAAAAAAAAAAAAAAAAAAAAAAAAAAAAAAAAAAAAAAAAAAACCCCCCCCCCCCCCCCCCAATAATAATAATAATAATAATAAAAATAACAATAATATAATAATTATAATAATAATATGGCTCTGGGGTCCAGGCCTATGCTATTGGCTTTATAGTATGCTGGGTTATATTTCAGATAGCAACAATATACCTATAGTGGCATCAGATCTTTGTAACTTATAAAGGGTGTCTATGAGACCATAAAGTAGAATTTGTGAAATTGCTCTACAGTCTTGGTGTCGTTTACTTCCATCATTATTTTTTTTCATAGACCTATAGGCTTAATAAGTGCACTTGACCTACAGGTAAGGCAAGGAGAGGCAAACTGAGCCATTTAAACAGTTAACGTCTGGTTAAACCACGGCCACAAATATATCTCCGATATGTTCATTAAATTAAATACTATACTATTACGTACTATGGCAGCTAAAAAGTCAAATTCATGAAGTATTTTCATCTTTGCATATTTACCATAATTAAAAATTACTGTGTTAATGTTTATGTAATTATTTAGCAGATATTTTAAGAATTATATCATTGATACTTAAAAACCAAGGTTATTTAACTATTTTTTTGAGCAAAGTTGCAAAATTTCGTTGTTACAACTTAGTGTTATTAGAAATGTGAAGAAAGTAAGAGTTGGCAGTGACTTTCAAACGAAAATCGCTGAAATCGGGTCACATGACTTTGAAGTAGCTTGTAGTAAATGAAGTACTCCCTTACTGTATTGTGCTGAAAAAAGGATGATGAGAATTACATAGAAATACTGCATGGTAGTACAAAAACTTGATAAAAATTGGACAGATTGTTAGCAAGTAATAATTTATGTAATCATAATTACAAACTGAAAATTATATTTTTTAATTAAAAGAATAGCAAGGTACAGTATAGAGAAAATGTACTGAAAGAGCTTATATTAAAAGCTTGAACTACTTTCTTTGTCAAGTGTATAGATTCTTTCTTTGCATCAGTGTATAGTACTACAAAGTGAACAAATTCATAAGTGTTAGAATTGCAATTCATAACTGATAGGTAATAGAAATGATAAAAAGAGAAATGTCTCAGTTGGTGCAACATGGCAAAACTCCACTTTGATGATTGATGGTAGTAAAGATAAGTGAGAATATAGATAAAGACTCAAAATTCAAGCGACTGAAAATAGTGATGGTATCAGCTTGATAGTATAAGTTGAGAATGTAAGGACTTTGTTGTGTTTGATGTGTCCTGGCTTAGCTCTGGCTTAGCCAGGCTTCCAACTTACATTCACTCAGCAACCACAGAAAAATACCTAGATCCCTATGTCCAATTGTCCATCATTTCCCAAGTATGTATATTATTCTGCAATAATTATCCCTTTATATTAATCCTTTTAGGATGGGCTAAATGTATATTAAGCACACCCCCAGACTGGGCAAACTAAGGTTGGCCAATTTAAGAAAAAAAAACACCAATGGAAAGAAGAGAAAGATATGCAAATGCCCTTGGTGTAAGAAAAATAAAAAACTTTTTCTGTACTTTCCACGGGAAGTTGAAAGTGAATATTTACAACATCTGTAAAAATATGCTAATTTTACATAGTTGTACGTGTAATACTAATTTATTTTATTTTATTTTGTAAAATAATTACAGCTCACTGTACAGTATCAACAGATAAGAATTAAAATCAGTAACAAAATCTGAGTGTATTTATTGTAAAATATTTACAAGGTTTGGCTGAGATGAAGGAGATGCAAGTAAACCTTTTTTGTGATGGGTATGTATACAATTTTTTAATATTTTTTTGCACTTTTCTTTGCAAAATTACAATTTTAGCTGACGTAGTAGTATCATGAAAGACGAAGATTAAAATCAACAGTAATCCCTGGGTGTATTTATGAGCAAATAAATAAAAAGACATCATGAGATAGAGAGGGGCAGTACATTCCCCCTTCAATTCTCAAGGTACGCTAATCCAAAGCTGTCCTGTACTGACTTACTAGAGTTGATAAAAGTTATTTATGTCCCAGTGAAGTGTTATGAACATCTTTCCCCTTAAATTCATCCAAACTATATGGGATGTGATATTAATACTAATCATACGAGTTAGCCCAGTGTTTGCTCAAAACCTGTTACAGTTCTTCATATGATTATGGTCATCCAGTAAGGGTTAAGTGTGGAGTGGTAAGGCTTGTTTTCTTAAATTACTTTACTAAGTTATAATTTCATACATTCAACTTCCCTGTCAGTATATACTTAGCTATAGACTCCGTCGTCCCCGATAGAAATTCGAATTTCGCGGCACACGCTACAGGTAGGTAGGTCAGGTGATCTACCGGCCTGCCGCTGGGTGGCAGGAATAGGAACTATTACCTTCTAAGGACAGATTTTTCTCTATCGTTTGGACTGTAAACATACGTTTACGGTTCCTCCTGATTTGATTTTCGTGTTTTCATCGCCATCGATCTTCTGGGCTGTCTTTTGCAGGGAAGTACTGGGTCTTTGGTTCGGCATACGCTTTTATTAACTTTTTAATGAATTTCGCTTCGAAATTTCGAAGAAAATACTAAGTGAAACTACCGAAATCATCGGTAGACACTCACATAGTTTGCCATAAAGAGAATTATTAATATTTATTCATTATTATATGTAATAAAGGTTACAACTTTATTAAGGAAATATTAAACTCTAATTTCCTACTTTAGGAAGCAGAAAAGCATATAACTAGATACGCTTACTTTATAAGCTTTAATAGCGTTTGTGCTAACGAGCAGTTAGAGTATTAGCAGTACTAGTAGTTTGTTTGCATCCTCATCACCTTTTTACTCCTCAGAAACTACAAATTTATATATATGCAAATTGAAGATAAATGGATAGCTCAAATGCAAGCTTTTAAAAGGTAAGAAGTGAATATAGTGTTCCCCCATTGCAATGGAGGGTGCGTCTGATCGGCTCTGTCTCGCTCCCAGGTCTAGACCTCTTCCAAGCTCACAAGCCCAGAGGAGAAGGAATGTCGACAACCGCAGGGGGGTTACAGAGAATCCCCACCGATCAGGCGTCCCCTCGGCAGGTTTCTGTAGAACGTCCCAGACTGCCAAGTTCGCCATTGGAAAGGCGTCCTAATGTAATGTGTTCCCCTTATTAGACGGATAAGGAGAAGAAAGTTTCAACGGCGTAGATTCAATGAAGATGCAAGATAATCTCGTCGTAGATATCGGAACCTCAGAGAGAGATCTTTCGATAACAGTTGCGGTAGAGGCATTGCCCTAATTCCTGTTTTCGTTCCCCGTACAAATTTAGACGGAGGCTCTATCCCATGGGGTTTGAAAGAGTTATTTCAACAATTCCTCATCGGTACATTTATATGAAAATATATCTATTCTGAGAAGAACGGATTAGATATTAAAGAATATATGTTGATCGAATGAATTAGGGATCTCGTTTAATGATTAAACATACATATATAATTTTTAAGCTTCTAGCTCCTCGGACATGAAGCGCCTGAAACGCCTGAAGCGCCTGAGGCGCCTGAGGCGCCTGAAGCGCCTGGGGCGCCTGGAGCGCCTGGGGCGCCTGGAGCGCCTGGGGCGCCTGGAGCGCCTGGGGCGCCTGGAGCGCCTGGGGCGCCTGGAGCGCCTCGGGCGCCTCGGGCGCCTGAAATGAGGCGTAAAGCTCTTCAAGTAAAAGGAATGAGGCGCAACGCGCCTGAAAAGCCTGAAGTGGCTAAAGGGAAATATTTAACTCCTAGAGAAGAGCGCCTAAAGAGCCTGAGGCGCCTGAAACGAGGCGCAAAGCGCCTGAAGCGTCCGAAGGGAGACGCAAGGCGCCTGCAAAGCCCGAAGGACGCAAAGCGTCTAGAGCGCCTGAAAGCAGGCGCAAGGATTTGTACAACCCAAAATACAATTTGGATGAGTTATCGGGATTTGAAGCGGACTTGGAGGCTCCTCTTTGGGATTTTTTCTCAAGATCAATTTTCCCCTGACAGGGCCTCTAGGTGTCGCACAGGTGATCGTAGCCCCTGTCGGGAAGGAATTGATCATGAAAAAAGAGAACGACATATAAGGACTTCTCCTGGTAGGGACGAAAGTTGTCGCACAAGCGGCCACCGTCCTTGTCAGGAGGGCCTTAGGGTAAAAGAACAACATCGGCCTTCTCCTGGCAGGGACTCAAGATGTCGCACAAGCGACCGTAGCCCTTGTCAGGTTAGAATCGGTACTGCTAAAAGCCCTTCACCTTACGGAAGGAGGCGCTCTCCTCCGGTTGCTCATTCTTCTCCCAACTTGATGGACAGGAAATGGAAGATAGATCGGAATTGGAAGCCAATAAGGGAGCAGGTCTCTCAGTTTATAAGACCTTAGCGACCTTTTTTTTTTATTGAAAATTAGTTCATTACTAATAAGACGATATTAAAATCTTCCTCCTTCTAAAGTAATGCAACCAACCATTTACAGAAAGAGTGGCAATCGTTTGCAAATTGAACAAGGTTCGTACGAGCTCTCATTCATTGATTAGAGGCTCTTCCAGATAATAGAGGCGTAGAATACGGCCTTATCTCCAAGAGAATAAAAAATTTGAGGGATTCTCTTTCGATCCGAGAGTTTTCATTGCGATCTCTTTCGACTAATGCTAATTCGTGTTTATTGACGAAAAGAACGGAGAGGGCAAAATTTCCATTCTCTCTCCGCATCGGAGAGGAAAGAATGTAGAAGGAAGACTTGCTGCATACAACTGCTGAATGACAAGTCATATACGCATACCATAGTTGCCTTTGTGGTTCGCTACGAAATTATCTATATCCTTACAGTTATTTTCCTGGTAAGGACTTCGCTTAAAAAGTTTGTTACGACAATACCTACTCAGCTTCGGTATTTAACAAAGGTTGTTTGGCTTAAATTGGCATTATTGAGAGCTTCCTTAGGCTCGGGAATAATTTTATTATATTCCTTCATTAAATGAAGTAACTGGCAACTCACGATGAATGCAGCCAGGCAGCGAGCGAGACGGCAGGGCTGTCATTGTAAGCGTAAGGCCAATACAGTACCATTCAGGTCTCGGTCATTACCAGTTGGTTGCATCTCTCTCTCCAACGGGATCGAATGGTTAACCGTATATTCCCCCTACAATCATGGACTTAGTCGCGAATGGAGGGGATAGTTAAGCTAACATAAATAAAATATTGTCTGCCTTTTGCTAAGAAGTTTTCAATAAAAAAGATATTATAACCTTTCAATGCTGTTTACCGTAGGGAACATTATTAAAGGATTCTAACACAGCAGAACATTATATTATATAATGCTCTCATGCTTACGAAAGCATGGCTTATTAGAATACATGCTTAGTGAGAAGATGAATGTAGTAGAGAATTCACTTTAAGACTACGGTATGGTCAAGTCTTTCGAGAAACGCACACAACCTTTTTAGAATCAGATATTGCTCAAGAGAAGATGGATGAGTGGAATGGGAAACATTCTCTTCGTGGCAGAAATGGTTTCCCTGAATAGAATATACTACGTATATAAGAGTTTTTTCCTACTAAAAACGGAATTAACATGTGTAAGGATGTCGTGTACCATAAAGGCACAGATGTTATGGTACATAACATAAAGAGTATTAGAAGAAAAGCGCCGGTCTGAAGCGCCAACCTGGCACAATGAGCCAAGAGCACCAGCCAAGATATTTTCTCGTTTTAGCGAGTTATTAACATAAGATCCAGTAGCCTCTCAGACAGCACGCTCGGTAACGGCAAGATTCGTTCCTGATTTCGTTACCCATTTAATCACTTAGGCCAATTCCACGACTCTCTCATATCGCAAAGAGCATTGAGAATCTCTTTTTTCGCTCCTGTTCGCGTTAACAAAGAGAACCTATTTGGAAAAAGAGGTTCGATGCAAGATTTTGCATGTCCGTGAGAACCTTCTCGATCGACGATAATAACTGTTAATGTATGTCTAACATTTATTGGAAAGAGTTGTGAGAACCTGCGGAAAGTCTTCTTCATAGATCTCTTAGCAAGGTAGAAGACGAACAGGCTTCCTATAGAATGCTTCCTTTTCCTCGAACCAAGGAGAGGTAGCAATATACGCCATCTTTATTTTATAGAAAGGGGAATATACTATAGTCTTTTTTTTTTTCCCCTAAATATAAATATAAATATAAATTCTTTGCAGAATTTAAGATAAAGGGCGTCAAAGAAAGAGAGGATAATACTTTATGCCTCATTTTGGCTTCAGAGAGGTTGGATTCACAGAGGTCACGTTCTTCTCACAGCATGTTTTTGGAAGTCTTTTCCAGAGTCTGGTATTCTATCAGCATCTATTATTAAATGGACCTTAACAACCTCTCCACTCTGATCTGTCTGCATGCAGACTGACCAGAAGTGGACATAAATGAGAGGATTTTTCAAGGTAGATGGAATAGTCAGGCCTAGACATAGAATTGCTGCAGATCGTGCTAGAGGGAATGAGGAAACTGTCCTCTTCCGATACCTCTGTGAACCACATACTGTTTTTTCTTCCCTTTCAGAGGGAAGAATCACCTTTGTATATATCTGCTATCAAAGAACGCAGTAAAAGGCTATACTCTGTCTCTACAAAGGGAATTGGAGATAGCAGAGGATTAAGATCTTCAGGATCTTATTCGATATATACCTTAATATGACAAGATAGGATATCATGTACTTCTAATGGGATCTTTTTTGTGGCCACAGATTTCCAGTTCCGACAAGATGGAACTGCTCCTCATCAAACTTCTTTGAGAAATTTTTATGAGGGAATTCTTTGTTTCTCTGGGTCCTAAACGACCAAGAAGACAAGTGAATTTTTTGAGCATTGGAATCTCGCATCAGATTCTATGGAGACTAGACAATGGGTTCTTGCCAGCATAGTATGTCTAGCAAAAGAACTGAAACCCCCTATTCCTGATTCAATGTTTTCAGATAGAGGTTTCGTTGTCCAGGCAGAGTACTTACGTTTTCATCTACAGTAGAATGGTTCAAACGTTTGCCTACAGAGTCTTTGGTATGCGATGACGGCTCGAAATGCTTCCCAGAAGGTGTTCAGAGGGATACAATAAAGAGCTAGAAATCAGGAGTACTCCCAATTTCAGCTCGGAGTCTCCTTCGACTTCCAGGCTTCTGCCCTTCCTTCGGGCAAGGATAGGGAAGATTCTGCAACGAGACACCCCTTCAACATGTAAGAAGAGATCTCGTGAGCACGGAAGTATTCAAGAAGGGACCCCCTCGGAGGAAGACTTATCTCTCGTACGGTTAGATATGCTATCGTCTACTGGATGTAGCTGATTACAATCACCTCCCCTTACCGGAGAGACCAAAAGCTCAAAGTGAAAGAATTTCTTCCACCCTTCTCCAGTCTCCTGATAAACGATTGTGGATGTTAAGGACTTTCGGACAATGTAGCGCCAATCAGGCGCCAAAATACCAGAACAGGCGTAAAGACGCCAGAGGAAGACAGTCCAAATAAACACTTTCATTGTCCTGATTGAGGAGAAGGATCGGTGCCTCCAGCCTGGCGCAGATGCGCTAGAGGCAAATAAATCGGAAAAAGTGTCCGATGTGGGCATCGCCAGTTTCCTCGAGACTCTTTAACAAGCTCGAAGCTCCAGCAAGTGGGGAGAAGTCAGCCAGGCGCCAGGCTCCAGGCAGGCGCAAGGCGCTAGCCAGGCGCCAGGCAAGCAACATGCGCCACACACGCCAAGCGCTAGGCGTCAGACAGGCGCGAGGCGCCAGCCAGGCGCGAGGAGCCAGCCAGGCACAAGCCAGGCTCTAGGCTTCATCCAGAAGAGATCAATTTCAAAGTGTGATCTCTAAAGCACTTCTTAAGTAACTTGATGATTCCTTCAAACAGCTGAGAATTAAAAGCGCTTGAAGTGCGAGCTTTTAACAATTCTTGTTCTTTCCATAACAATATGTCGTGAGAGACATATTAGCTGTAATTTACGGGAGATGCAAACCTCTGTGTTGTCTTCTCTTTGCACGAAGGAGGTTTCAAGTTGACCTATGAGAGATCCTTCTCTCTTGGTTACGTGTCTACGGATACGTTGCTGGGATAGGGAGCCGACACTGATCCTTAACTATGAGTTAAAAAAATTTTTTTTTATTTTTAACATAAGTATACTATTTTCTTTGGGTTATTTGAAATGAGTTTGGGGATAGCTCTTTTCAAATTAAGCACAAACCCTCGTGTTAGGATCAGGTGATCGGGATCGGTGTTGTGCTCCTTAATTATGCCAGTAGGCATAGGTGTTTTGTCATGTAAGTGGATAGGACCCCTTTGACAAACTAACCATTTAGAATTCTTTGTCAAGTAAGTGGATAAAGACCCCTAATTGACAGATCTACAAGAACTCTTAGCCATAGGTCAACATCCTCGCTGAGGCTCTTGAGACGAAGCAGACTCCTAGCAATAGCTAGGAGGTCAACCCTTCGTCTAAACACATAGGGGAACCAAGGTTTTATTTTATTTATTACCTACAACGTATGTTTACCTGTCTAATCAGTAACTAGCTGTCTCTTACCCACCGCCAAAGGTGCCAATCAGCTAAGTATATATCTGACAGGGAAGTTGAATGTATGAAAATGATATTGTTATTGTAGCAATAAAGTTTCATACATACTTACCTGGCAGATATATACGATTGAATGGCCCACCCAGCCTCCCCTCAGGAGACAGGTGGAAGAGAAAAATCTGTCCTTAGAAGGTAATAGTTCCTATTCCTGCCACCCAGCGGCAGGCCGGTAGATCACCTGACCTACCTACCTGTAGCGTGTGCCGCGAAATTCGAATTTCTATCGGGGACGACGGAGTCTATAGCTAAGTATATATCTGCCAGGTAAGTATGTATGAAACTTTACTACTAACAATAAAATATATCATACTTCATTCTTTTGTTATTTTGCCTTTTGCAGACAGTGGAGAAACTCCGAGAAAGTGATTTAAAAGAAATTCGTCACTTTTTAACTCCTCAAACAGTGAAACACATAGCTTTGTATGGTCCAGAGCTCTTATTTTCACAGTTATCTTCAGTACACCCCAGACAATATCAGACTTCACCTTTATCATTTTTTAAAGGTAAGCAACATTTTGTTCCTGTTGTTTGCTTCCTTATGTATAAGCTGCCTCAGGTTTATTTTTGTACATGAACTTCCCTGCCAGATATATACTTAGCTATAGTCTCCGACGTTCCCGACAGAATTTCAAATCTTGCGGCACTCGCGACAGGTAGGTCAGGTGGTCTACCTTAACCCGACGCTGGGTGGCGTGTGTATGAACCAATCTATCTCTCCAGCCAGATTTTTTTTCCTGTCGCTTGAAGCGATAACAACTGTTGTCGTTTCATTCCGATAGATTCTTCATTTCTCGCTTGCCTGGAGATTGATTTGGACTTTTTGGTGACGTATTCGCTCTATTTTGGCTTGGCATACGCTGATTGTGGACCGTTATTGACTTTGCGCTGGAATTTTCCCTGTAGAATGTCTGATTTTGATTCTGTTTCCAAAACTCCGGTTTTGTTTAGAATATGTTTGACTGATGGATGTAAGGTGAGGTTACCGAAAGCTGCGGTTGACCCTCACACTATCTGTGTTAAATGTAGGGGGAATGAATGTACGTTTAGTAACCCGTGTCAAGAGTGTGAGGTTTTGAACGAAGATGAATATAAGGCTCTTTCTTCTTATATTAGGAAACTTGAAAGGGATAGGGTACGTAAAGCTTCTTCCACGAGTTTGAGCAGGTCGAGAATGAGTGAGAATGAAACTAAATTAATGTTGTATTAGAACCTTCCTCCCAGGTCTCAGCTCCTGCTCCCCGCACTGAAGCCGTAGATTCTTCGTCTTCGGAGGCGCGGCCTTAAAAGCTTCCTTGTGTTTTCTAAGGAAGACAAGACTCTTCGTACTGATCAAGGTAAGAGTGTCAGTGATGATAAGTGCAGTGTACCCAGTGATGTGGAGGGTGCATCTGACGGTCTCCCTTAGTGCCTCCAGGCCTAGAACCTCTTCCAGACTCCCAGTTCCAGTGGAGGAGGAAAGTCGAAAGCCGCAGGAGGGCTAGGGAGAGCGCCCACCGGTCAGGCGTCCCCTCGGCAGATCCTGAAGTTCGCTCCCAGGCTGCCTTGGATCGTAAGAAGAAGGATATTCTTCGTCAGTGTTTTTCGTCGTCCTCTTCTCCTTCGCCGAAGCGTGGTTGGAGCTCTAAGGAGGCGTCACGCCCGTTGAAGAGGGCTGCGGAGGCTCCCTTCAGTACGTTAGTGTCCAGCCCAGAAGACTTTTCTGATGTAGCTTCCTTGCAAGCAAAGAAGCCTAGGAGATCCTGTGATCGCCCTTGATCGCCCTTCTTCTCCTGCTCCTCGCGCTGAGCTTGCTTCGGAAGAAGATCCTGGGAACTCACCTACTCGAGTGCTAGCGGGCCTACAAGCTCAGATCACAGCCTTGGCGGACTCCTTGGCATCGAGATCACGTAGAAGGAAGGATTTGTCTCTCCCTATCAAGCGATCTTCCGACGAAAAGCGCCTCGGTCTCCCTATCAAGAGATCGAGGCGCTTTTCGTCGGAAGATCGCTCTCCTTGTAATCGGCGATCTCCTTCTTTTGAGGATACTTCTACACATCGTAGGATTTCACGAGAGGAGCACCACTCCCGTGGCTCCCTCTCGGAGGTGTCGAGGCGCCATTCGTCGGATAGGCGCTCATTGGACTATGAAGATATTTCCCCAGATCGGATTCCTGCCTCAGGTAGACGCTCCGCCCCTTCTGTTTCTCCTTCTTCTAGAGTTCGTGCAAGAAGAGAGAGTCGCTCAGGTCATAGAAGACTTATTTCGTCGTCTCCGTCTCATCTTTCTTCTCCTCGCCTTCTCAGAGAACCTAGGGAATGCCCTTCTGAAAGTAGGCGCGCTTCTCCTTCCGACTACTGTCGTCGGATACCGTGACTTGTAGGCGCTCATCGCATGGAGTTCGCTCCTCGCCTGTAAGACATCAAGAGTCTAGTAGGAGCCCTGCGCCTGGTAGGCGTCCTTCTTTTAGTAGCTGTTCTCCTGGAGAAAGGCGCCTTGATCCTCGTTTGCTTCGTTCTCCTAGTAGGCGCTCTTCGTTCTCGAGGCTCCCTACTCCTGATCGGTCCCCTCTTGCTAGAAGTCAAGAACGCCTCAAGCGCCCTGCTTCTGTTAGGCGCTCGGAGCCTTACAGACGTTCTCCCCTTGGTAAGGACCAAGATCTCATCGAACGCCTTGTTCCGTTTAAGCGCTCGGAGCATAGCAGCCGCTCTCCGCTTCGTAGGCATCAAGAGCCTCTCAAGTGCCCTGCTCCTGATAGGCGCCCTATTTTTAGCAACGTTTCTCCGCTTGGTAGGCGCCAGGATTCCCCTAAGCGCCCTGTGACAGATAGGCGCTCAGCGCCTAGTAGCCGCTCTCCTCACGATCGGCGCCAGGATTTTAGTAGGCGCTCTCCCTCTCGTAATCTCCCTAGGGATAGACGTGGTCTTTCTAGGGAAGGGAGTCCTTCCTCTTTTGCTGTTAAGAGTTTGTCTTCGTTTAGGAAGGAATGCGAGATGAGACAAGAATTTTCGGATAAGCGTCCTTCTATTATGACTCGTCGTTCTCCTGTACGCCGCTCTCCTTTGGAATCTTCTCCTCATTCAAGACTTTTGTCTCCTTCATCGCACTGTACCCCAGCTAGGAAATCATCTAAGGATTCTCATAAGGATCCTCATCCTCGTTCTCCTCATCCTCGTTCTCCTCTTCAAGAAGACCAGGAAGCCTCTGAGGAAGAAGCTAATACATCGGCAGCAGTTTCTTCGTACAAGAAGCTCACAGAGCTTCTCCTTCACGAGTTCGGAGAGTCTTTGATCCCTACTGCTCCTCCTTCTCCACACTCGTTGTTCTCCACAGCAAAAGCAACGAAAGGATCTTCGTGTGTGAGAATGAAACCGACTCTTTCTATGAAGAAAGCGCTCAAGAGTTTCGGTTCATGGATGCGTACTAAAGAAGAAGCGGGGAAAATAATGTTTGCCTTCCCTCCGTCGAAGCTTTCAGGACTGACAGGATTTTGGTATGAGACAGAGAACCCTTGGACTGCCGGCCTCCGTCTCAGCTGACCGCAGATTTTTCGGCACTAGTAGACGCCACTAGAAGATCAGCTTTGAATTCGGCCAAAACTACGTGGGCAATGAATAAAATAGATCACATTCTAAAAGGCCTTTTTAGAGTCTTGGAAGTTTTCAACTTTCTCGATTGGTCCCTCGGAGTCCTAGCCAAGAAAACTCAAGGACCGGACACGTTTTCTCCGGAGGATTTGAATTGTGTCTTATCCTGTATGGATAAATCGGTGAGGGATGGGGCCAGCGAAATAGTTTCACTGTTTGGGGCAGGGGTCTTGAAGAAAAGATCAGTATTTTGCTCATTTTTAACAAAGTCTGTCTCACATGCACAGAGATCGTCTTTGCTTTTTGCCCCTCTCTCTACGCAGCTGTTTCCTAAACACCTGGTTCAAGACATTTCGAAGGCTCTCTCTGCCAAAGCTACGTAGGACCTTCTAGCGCAGTCTGCAAGGAAGCCGCGCCCTACCATCCAGACTAAGATGAAGAAAGCGAAGCCGACCTCTCAGGAACCCTTTCGAGGGGCTTCTACCTCTAGATCCTCTTCTTTCAGAGGTCGGAAACCAAATAGAAGAGGGAGGACTTTTACGAAGTCAATCAAACCTCCCAAGTAAGACTCAAGTCCTTCAGACAACTGTAGGCACCAGGCTTTTACAGTTTGCAGAAGTCTGGGCCCAGAAAGACGCAGATGCCTGGACCCTGTCAATATTGAGGAAAGGCTACCTCATCCCGTTCTCTTCGAGGCCTCCCTTGACGAATACCCCGAGGGAGTTGATGGCCAGATACAGGGACCCCATCATGAATCAAGCCCTCCGACTAGCGGTAGATCAGATGCTGGAAAAGGAGGCGATCGAACTAGTGGCAGATCATCTTTCGGCAGGCTTTTACAACCGCCTGTTCCTAGTTCCGAAATCCTCAGGGGGATGGAGACCGGTGTTGGACGTAAGCGCCCTGAACTTCTTCGTCGAAAAGAAGAAGTTCACGATGGAGACCACTGCCTCGGTGTTAGCAGCACTCCGTCCAGGGGACTGGATGGTGTCCTTGGACTTACAAGACGCTTCTTACTTCCACGTACCAATCCATCTTCCTCGAGGAAGTTTCTAAGATTCATGATGGGGGGAAGAATTTTCCAATTCAGGGCCCTGTGTTTTGGCCTCTCGACGGCCCCCCAAGTCTTTACAGGCCGGCCCATCATGAGGAATGTAGCACAATGGCTTCACCTAGAAGGGGTGAGGATTTCGCTCTACCTCGACGATTGGCTTATAAGGGCCAATTCCAGAGATCGTTGTCTGAAGGATTTGACTTATTCCTTAGGACTTCTGGTCAATCTGCAGAAGTCAAGTCTGATTCCCGCTCAAGAGTGCGTTTATCTGGGGATCCAGATGAACTCTCTGAGTTTTCGGGCTTTTCCGTCACAGGAGAGGATAGCCCGGGGACTCGAAAAAGTAACAACCTTCTTAGGGAAAGAAGTATGCACAGTGAGGGAGTGGATGAGTCTGCTGGGGACGCTCTCCTCACTGGAGCAATTTGTTTCCCTAGGAAGGTTGCACCTGAGACCGCTCCAATTCTTTCTTCATCGGAATTGGAGTCGTCCTTCTCAGGATTTGAAGTTCTCCCTGTCAATTTCTCATCAAATCAAGAAGGAGTTAGCATGGTGGGCGGATCCCAACAAGTTCTCGCAGGACTGTCTCTTCATCCCAGAACCCCAACCTGGTGTTGTTCTCCTGATGCGTTGGAAACAGGTCGGGGGCGACTCTGGGAACCAAGGAGGTGTCAGGAAGACCTGGGTGGGGGACCAGTCTTCCTGGCACATCAACAGGAAAGAACTAATAGCCGTGTGGCTTGCTCTGAAGGAGTTCGAGTCAGATGTGACAGGAGCAGTTGTGCAGATAAACTCGGACAACACCACGGCTCTGGCATACATCAGGAAACAGGGGGGGACGCATTCCTTCTCTCTGTACGAAACAGCAAGAGATCTTCTTCTGTGGATAAAAGGGGGATAAAACTTCTCACCAGATTCGTACAGGGAGAAAGGAATGTAAGGGCAGATCTCCTCAGCAGGAAAGATCAGGTCCTTCCCACAGAGTGGACTCTGCACCAAGATGTTTGCCAGAGCCTTTGGAAGTTGTGGGGCAGGCCTCTCTTAGACCTGTTTGCAACTTCAAAAAGAACAAAAGACTGGATCTTTATTGCTTGCCCATCTCGGATCCAGGAGCAATAGGGATAGACACTCTCCTACTCGATTGGAAAGGACTCGACGTATACGTGTTTCCCCCCTTCAAGATTCTGGGGTTGACTTTAAAAAAGTTCGCAGAGTCAGATTCCGCGAGGATGACTTTGATAGCTCCCTTTTGCCAGCACAAGATTGGTTCACAGAGGTGCTGGAATGGCTGGTGGATTTTCTAAGATCGCTTCCTCTAAGGAGCGATCTACTCAGACAGCCCCACTTCGACAGGTACACAAAAAAACCTCCCGCTCTCAGTCTGACTGGCTTCAGACTGTCCAGAAAACTGGTCAGAGCAAAAGGCTTTTGTCAGCAGCTGCTAAGGCAATCGCTAGAGCGAGGAGGTCTTCCACCTTACGAGTGTACCAGTCGAAGTGGATGTCTTCAGAAGATGGTGCAAGAGGAATAACATTTCCTCTTCCAGTACCTCTGTGAATCAGATTGCAGACTTCTTTTATTCTTAAGACAAGAATGTGGCTTAGTCGTTTCGACGATTAAGGCTATCGTAGTATGTTGGCGAATGTCTTCAGGCACAGGGGCCTCAACTTATCGGAAGATAAGGACCTACATGACCTTATTAGGTCTTTTGATACAACGAAAATGCAGTCTCCTAAGACACCTGCTGGAATTTGGATGTAGTCCTTCAATTCCTTGGTCCTCTAGGTTGAACCCCCTAATTCAGCCTCATCAGAGACCTTACTAGGAAGACTCTGTTTTTGATGGCTCTAGCTTCCGCCAGAAGAGTGAGTGAGCTTCAGGCGATTGATGGTAATGTGGGTTTTAAGGAGGACTCTCTCATTTGCTCTTTCCTTCCTGGTTTTCTTGCGAAGAATGAAACCCATCAAGTCCATGGCCCAAGAACTTCGAGATTCGTGGGTTATCTTCTTTGGTAGGAGAAGAACCCGAGAGAACTCTGCCCAGTGAGAATGGTAAAATACTACCTTAGAAGAAAAGAGCAACTGAAAGCCAACCGAGAGGTCCTGTGGGTGTTCAGTAAAAGACCCTACTCGTCCATTGTCGAAGAACGCATTGTCCTTCTTCTTGAGAAGCCTCATCAAAGAAGCACACGGATCCTGCAGAGAAGAACATCTTAGGCTTCTTAAAGTGAAAGCACACGAAGTAAGAGCCATAGCAACTTCTCTTGCTTTCAACAAGAATATGTCCTTGCGAAACCTGATGGAGACAACGTTCTGGGAGATGTCATTCAGTGTTCGCGAACCACTACTTACGTGATGTGAGAATCACTTACGAAAAATGCTTCGCCTTGGGCCTGTACGTATCTGCGGATTCAGTGCTGGGGCAGGGAGCTGGAACTCATCCTGTTTAGTAGTATAAATTTTTCCCCCTGTGTTTGTTGTTGTTGGTTGCCTTAAAGAGGATGCATGAAGGCATCTCTTTAGGTCGTAATACTAATCTTTAGTAGTTTGGTTAGGTGGTCTGATGAGTGTGGCTCTTTGCAGTAGTAGTGGTTAGGACCTGTTAAAATAGGGACGAACTCCCTTTAACAGGATCCGACTTGGATTCTACCACACAAAGGGTCATATATCCCAGTGGTAGTCCGAGAGTCTTTCAGCATCAGGTCACGTCCTAGCTGTAGCTCTCCAGTATACTATATCTGGCAGGGAAGTTCATGTACAAAAATGATATTGTTTAAACTACAATAAAGTTTTGTACATACTTACCTGGCAAGGATATATACGTCTAATCGGACCACCCAGCCTCCCTCAGGAGACAGGTGAAAGAAAAAATCTGGCTGGAGAGATAGATTGGTTCATACACCTGCCACCCAGCGGCGGGTAAGGTAAGACCACTGACCTACCTGTCGCGTGTGCCGCGAGATTTGAAATTCTGTCGGGAACGTCGGAGACTATAGCTAAGTATATATCTGCCAGGTAAGTATGTACAAAACTTTATTGTAGTTTAACAATATCATTTTACATGCCACGAAGAAGACAGGTAGTGGTGCCACTAGCTTGATTTTTACAGTTTTATAATGGGCTAGCGTATGATTTATTTAATAACTACAGTCTGGTCCCCAAATTATGTGTTTGAATTGTGCGATTCCCCATTTATGCGGTCGCTAGTTCTCAAAAATTGATTTTCTGTATTTGTGAAGCCGTTCAAAGTCTGCGAGTTACGCGCCTCAGAACGTATCAAATCTATTGTCTTTTCAAGTATTTTGGGTGGGGGGTGGGGGGTTGTTTGCTAGTATCTGAGAGAAGGGGTGGGGGGAATGCTTGGAGGAAAAAAACTATTATTCCTCCAAGGGGGAATGCGAGAGAAAGATTGCCTGTTCAGCCATTAGCTAAGACGGAAGGCTCTGCCTCATGCATTTGTGACATTATAGCGCAGTGTATGTGAATGATCGGGATGATCATCATCATCGCCATACGCATTATTCAGATCTGTGAAGTGTATTCTGATCATCTGTTAAAAAGCTTGCCCTTAAGTTAAAGATGAAAGAAGGAGCAACTTCCATTTTGGCAGCAGTCGACAACTTGAAATCTGTCATTGTTGAACATGAAGTAAGAATTTTTTTTCTAGGTTGACTTGTTTTGACTAACTTTTGGCATTTAATCATTTATTTTTCCTATTGTTGAAATAGGTTTTGAGTTTTGATAAAAATGACTAGTAAAAGAGAGAGAGAGAGAGAGAGAGAGAGAGAGAGAGAGAGAGAGAGAGAGAGAGAGAGAATTGTTGTTTGATCTAAACTTTTCAAGAAACTCATTTCATGTTGAATTTTGAATTTTTATCATTTCTTTTTAAGAAATTGTAATTTCATATCAAATTTTGAATTTTCATCAGTTCTTTTTTATCGTAGAATAAATTTATATGAAAACGATCACATAGTGAATGTGCCGGACAAAGAAACTGAGACAGGCTCTCGTAACCAAGTTTGTTAGGCCAAACGGGAGTGAAGACATGTATGATCCGCTAGTCCCCGAAACCTCAAATGGTTCACAAAGCCTTCCTTTAGCAGAAGAACTCTTCACAGAGGATGAGATAGAGGAGTTTGAAAGTTTTTTGTCAGAGGATAGGTAGAGGAAATTCCATCTAAATGGTTTTTTAAAGGAAATGACTGTATCGTACAGCACACTTGCACCCAATGGTGGCAGTGTTTACATGTGGGAGTTTTCACCATCCTGTGTGTAATTTTAAACTTTTTCAAGTTATTAAAACCTTTTTAATGTTTTATCTCTCCATAAGAACAATTTCATATTAGAAAAAGTTACAGTATAGTATACAGAAAATATTGAAAATGGGTAGTATAAAAAAAGTTTGACTGGATAAGTTGCTGTTTGCCTTGGCCCTAATGGAATTATTCCCATAAGGTATGTGTATCGAAACCTGCGAATTTCCAATTCTGCAAGGCCGTGGATTGACCAAATTCTCGCATAATTGGGGACCGTACTGTATATGCTATTTTTCCTTGGTTACACCTTACAAAGATATAAATAATAACAAAATAATACTATAGTAGTAATGTACATAGTAAATTTTCCTTTTAAATTGATAAAAAGAATTACTGGGAAGAATCTATGATAAAATTGTAAGAAAACATCTTTTGTTCATGAATCTTACCTGCCAGATATATATATAGCTGTATTCTCCGAAGTCCGACAGAATTTCAAAACTCCCGGCACACGCAGTGGTCGGCCAGGTGGTAGTACCCATTCCCGCCGCTGGGAGGCGGGCGTAAGGAACCATTCCCATTTTCTGTCAGATATTTTCTGTCGCCGGTGCAGACAACAAGTGTTTTCTGCACCTCCGTCATTGGATTTTGGAACTCTTTTGGTCACTTGAGTATCCCGATTGATTTTTTGGTTATTTCATTAGGATCGGTGGTTAGGCATACGCTAATTGTGGATTGTTTTTATTTTGTCTTGATTTTTTCCTTAAACTTACGATGTCTGGATCTAGTTTCGACTAGGCCAGAGTATGTTGTGTGGAAGAATGCAAGGTTTAGGCTACCGAAAACTTCGGTAGACCCTCATACAGTGTGCGCGAATTGTAGGAAACATGTTTGTATGTTTGATGAGCACTGCAACGAGTGTGAAAATATGTCTGATTCTGCGTGGAAGGCTTATGAATCATAGGTACGTAAACTAGAACGTGATAGTGTAAGGAGGTCTTCCTCCAGGCGTGTAACACAAGTTACCCGTCCATTAGAATTTATCCCTCCAAAGACCTGTGATGCCTTCGGGCCCTACAATAGTGTCTTTGGAGGGTAATACCCTATCTGTGATTCTTAAATCTTTGCGTAGCCTGGAATCATGTTTGCATTGGAAAGTTATAGTAGTGTAGTGAAGTATAGTGATAATTCCAATGAGTGATATATGCCATGAGTGTTCATTCTATCGCGTAAGCGTATAATTTCTCATTGACAAAACACTACCGCGTGATGGCTCTCCCTACCTCGGTGAGGCAGAATGTAGTAGGGAGGTAGCTGTCCAAGTGTCTAAAATACTCTACGTTTGTTCATAAAACTTACCAGTCAGATATATGTATATATATATCTGCCGGGTAAAGGTGAACAAGCGATGTTGTATCATAGTAATATTATTTTTGCCTTACGTCATATTACTATCAAACGGTTGTATGGTTCAAGTTATATACTCATACCATAGTTACTCCTACGGAGGACAACCGAGAGTACGATTATTCTTATTACATTTAATCGGTTCTCCCTGCAACTATTCATGGGGTTGCCGGTTTCCCTAATTTTAAACATTTAAGGTATTGTTATGACAATACCAAGGTAGCCTTTTATATTAGCAAATTCAGTTTCGCTTAAATATACCAGTTTGATGGATTTTGGTTTCTGCTCTATAATGATAGTAAACCTATTCATTCGTAGTAATTGAATGGTGTAGGTGGCAAACTCAGGCAGAGCAGTGCGGAGAACGACGAACGTTCTCTGAGTCTGCTGTCACTAATGCGTAATGCCAGTGCTCAGTTCCATCTGATTGTCTGCCATGCGCAGTAGGTTACGTCTCTCTCTCTTCCTGCGGGATTGACGGACTAACCGTATTTCTACCCTACAATCACGGCCTTAGCCTAGGGTTGAGGGGAATTCTAGCATACATGGCTGAACATCTTCACTTTGCGAGAATTTTTTCATAAAAAAAAAAAAAAAAAAAAAAAAAAAAAATAAAAAAAATAAAAAAAAAAAATAAATAAATTATATATATATGTGTATGTAGTATGTGTATATATATGTATGTGTATATGTATATATATATATATATGTATAGATATATATGTGTAAATGTATATGTGTGTGTATGTATATATATATGTATTAGACCTTTTTCGGTTCTGTTTACCGCATGGTAACAGAATTCTCTCCGAGTCTACAGCGGCATAGCCACACATGTTTTCCCTCGAAACAAGAATGATGTGCAAGAGATGCAGTCAATTAGCTTGCCGAGACGTCCCTTGCTCGATTATGAAGGGGACTCCTTCCGCTGCCAAATACGACAGCGCCGAGCGCGACGCTCGGCAGGACGCTTGATGGACGCACAACGTAAATGCTTCTTCAGACATTCGCCGAGAATCAGAGAATAGTAAATGGATCTCAGGAAGGAGACTTTTAGGAAGAAAACAAATGAACAATCTCTACAGTGTCTTTAAATTACTCCTGTTTTAAGTGAAAACGCAGCCTTATTAGGGAAGGAAACATGCTCGGTGAGGGAATGAATGATTTGCAGGGGACCATTTCCTCGCTGGAGAAGTTTTGTTTTCCCTGAATAGACTGAAAGTCACACCTCTCCAGTTTTTCCTGCAGAAAAACTGGAATAGCATAGATGATCTAGAAAGGATTCTGAGCATCTCTCATAGTCAAGATTCGTCTAAAGGTGATGTCATGGCTCATAATCTCATAGAATTCGAATCTTGAAAGATTACTTTTGTCTTCAGAGACGTCCTCCCCGCGCAGGAGTTGGAACTCTCGGAGGGTCTCGCTCCCTCTGAGGAGAACGAAGACGCTATAGCTCGCACAGGCGGCCGTCGTCTTTGGTTCCTCGGAGGGGGACGCTTCTCGTCCTTCTGCTTTGCAGTCGTCTCCTGGGCAATTGGAAGACTTTCCGCGCAGTAAAAGAGAGCTAAGATGTATGATTGTATGGTCTCAGGAGGGGGACGCTTCAACGTCCTCTCTCTTTTCTACTGTGTTGCGATCTTCACCGGAGAGGACGTCTTCCGATGAGTATGCTTTTGAGCGCTTCGGTCGCTCCTAAGATATATCCTTGGCGGTCCATGTGAGAAGGAGGAGGGCTTCCCCTCGCCATCGTCTTCTCAAAGGATCAGCTTTTTGCCTGAGAAGGAATGTTCTCCATCGAAAAGGATGATTGTGTCTTTGCAACAACAACTTGTTTTGTTGATTGCAGATGAGAAAGGCAAGCCACATCGCGAGAGGAAGGATGATAGGCTGCCAATCAAGAGTCCAGGCAGTCTCCTTCTCCTCGTTCCGCTCTTTCGCCAGTTGCCTTGCCTCTCTGAGATTTCATGCAGCTCTCCAGAGGTTGTCTAGAGAGCACGGTTACCATCTTCCCGAACGTGTGTCAGTTGAGAAGAAGAAGAGGTCTTGGTTCGATGGCTTCGAGCCTCTTTTGAAGAATAGTTTCAGCCTGCGGCCCCTCAGTCTCCTCCTTCGCAATTGTTATCTTCGAAGGACGACTGGCTCATTCATGCCTCCACTCAAACGCGGTGTCTGAAGGATTTTCAAACAACTTAATCGTTGGTGAAGTCCCTGGAACTACTGGTGAATTTCGAAAAGTCACATCTGATCCCAACCCAATCCATCGTGTATCTGGGGATTCAGATGGATTCAGTGGCTTTTCGAGCTTTTCCGTCCCAGGGACGTCAGCAGCAAGGCTTAGACAAAGTGTTAGCCTTCCTAAGGAAAAGATTCGTGCTCGGAGGGAATGGATGAGTCTAACTGGGGACCATTTCCTCGCTGGAGAAGTTTGTTTCCTTGGGGCGAGACTGCACCTCAGACCGTTACAATTTTTTCTCAAGTACAATTGGAAAGAAAACAAGAATCTACACATGATCTTGGAAATTTCAGGAGAGGGAAACATCACTTGAAATGTTGGCTAGATCCAGTGTAGCTGTCAGAGGGCGTGTCTCTCAAGCTTCAGAGCCCCGACCTAGTGTTGTTCTCCGACGCGTCCACCACGGGATGGGGAGCATCATTGGTGGGAAAGAAGTGGCAGGCACCTGGATAGGGAACAGGTGTCCTGGCACATAAACCTAAAGAAATGGCAGCCATCTTTTTAGCTCTCCAGTCTTTCCAAGAAAGTCTCTCGTCGAATAGTCCAAGTCAACTCAGACAACACCACAGCTCTGGCGTACTTGAAGAAGTAGGGAGGAACACAGTCTCAGTCCCTTTTTGCTCTGGCAAAGGAGATCTTGCTGTGGGCAAGGGCACTGGACGTCATGATCCTTACGAAGTTTGTAGCATGAGTAGAGAATGTCTGGGCAGATCTCCTCAGCAGACGAGGTCAACTTCTGCCAACCGAGTAGACTCTGCATCAGGAGGTATGCCAAGAGCTGTGGGGGTTATGGGGACGTCCGCGTCGGATATCTTTGCGACGTCCAGAACGAAGAGGCGTCCACTTGGTAACTGCTTCCCCAGTACTCGACCCAGCTGCAGTGACGATAGACACACTTCTCGGGGACTGGACGGGGATGGACCTGTACGCCTTTCCCCGTTCGAAGATCTTAGGGGAAGTCATGAGAAAGGTTGCGGTGTCGGAAGGGACGAGAATGACTTTGTTCGCCCGTTTCTGGCCTGCGAGAGAGTGGTTCACAGAGGTCATGGCCTTTGCAGTAGACTTCCCGAGGACGCTTCCAGTAAGACAGATCTACTCACAGCCCCACTTCGAGAGGTACCACAGAAGCCTCTTCGCTCTGAGTCTGACTGCATTCAGACTATCCAAAAGTTGGCCAGAGCGAGAGGCTTTTATACGTCAATGGCGAAAGCTATCGCCAGTGCAAGAAGAGCGTTTTCCAACGCAGTGTACAATCGAAGTGGATAGTCTTCAGGAGTTGGTGCAAGAAGAACGGCATTTTCCTCCACCACGACCTGTGAGCCAGATTGCTGACTTCCTTTTCTGAGAAGGGATCTAAAACTTGCAGTCTCTACAATCAAGGGTTTATAAGAGTGTGCTTTTAGTTGTCTTGTAGCACAGAGGCCTGGACTTGGCGACAACAGAGACCTTCACGATCTCTTGAGATCTTTCGAAACGATGAAGGTTCAACAACCCAAGTTGCCGTCTTGGAACTTGGATAGTGTTTCTGAAGTTCCTCATGTCCAGTCCATTCGAACCTATGCATGAAGTGCGAGCTTTATGAATTCTTCTTGGTTCCATAACAATATGTCATAAAGGACATATGAGCTGTCACTTACGGGAAGATGCAATTCTGTGTTGGACCTCCCGTTACACGAAGGATGTCAATTCAACCTACAAGAGATCCTTTTCTCTTGGTTGTTCGTGTCTGCGGATACGTTGCTGGGATAGGGAGCCGACGCTGATCCTAACTAGTGAGTTAATTTTTAGTTTAACTCTTTTAAAATTAAGCGCTAAACCCTTGTGTTAGGATCAGGTGATCGGGATCGGTGTTGTGCTCCTTAATTATGCTAATGAGGCATAGGTATATGGTGCATATGAGTGGATTAGCACCCATTGACAAATGCCAGTTAGGCTTTGCCGAGGAAGTGGATAAGACCCCATCGGCAAACCCACAACGAATCTAACCTTACCCATAAGGTCACATCCTCGCTGAGGCTCTTGAGACGAAGCAGACTCCTAAGCAATACCTAGGAAGTCAACCCTCCGTCTGAACAGATAGGAAACCAAGTTTATAAGAGGTCCTTCTGATAACTTGTGGTGTTTGGTCAGGAAGCCAAGGTTACCAGTGTCAAAGAATGCTTTGGCTTTTTTCTTGAGGGGCACCATCAAGGAAGTGCATTCATCCTGTCAAGACAGTGAATATGAAAGTGTTGAAGGTGAATGCGCATGGACTGAGGGCATTTCTATTTCTCGTCGGTAGCCTTCCTAAAGAACATGGCACTCAATGACATCTTGAATGCCACATTTTGGCGTAGTAATTCAGTGTTTGCCTCTCACTACCTTCGGGAGGTGAGGATTACATACGAGAACTGCTACTCTTTGGGCCCATATGTCGCAGCAGACAATATATTGGGGACAGAGAGTAGCATCTTCCTATCTTTTAGAAAATAATATGTTAGTTTGGACTTTTAATTTTATTTCTTTTTATTTTTTATTTTTATTATGTTTATGTATGTGTTTAGTTTTTTGTGGTGGTCTTGGGTAGGCCGCCTTAGGCGGCCTTCCTCCATTAGCCTTGGTTTTACGAAGTTTAACCAGATAGGCTAGGTCAGGTGGTAATGTTTTTGCTTCGCCCTCATCGTAGGGGTAAAAGGGGTAAAATGTTTTTGTCACAGTGTGGTCACGCCCCCATTGACAAATCATCTGGATCGCCCACTCAGCTATATAGTCACGTTCCTTGCTGGCAACCTCCAGTGCAAGCATTAACAGCATTTCGGTGTCTGCAAACAACCCATATATGATTCTGTCACCAATTGTGGTTCACTCTCCCCGTGACAGTTCATTAGAGCGCACCAGCTACACAGGTCACGTCCTTGCTGGCACCTCTAGGAATGCAGTACCGAAATTGGAGGTCTATAATATAGGATCTAGTTGCATTGTGGTCACGCCCCCGTTGACAGATCCTCTAGAACTCAACAGCTTCACAGGTCACTACCTAGCTGGAGTCTCTAGTAAAGCAGAAGCAGACGTGGTGACGGTACTCACGAAGTCAGCTATGCTAACAGTTAAGGAACCAAAATATCAATCATATATATGCAATTGTTTCCCAAAATCGAATCTGTCTCCCCCTTCCTCCAAAGGTGGGATTCAGCTATATATATATCTGGCAGGTAAGATTCATGAACAAAATGATATTGTATGATACAATAAAGTTTTGTTCATACTTACCAGGCAGATATATATAATCAAAGTGCCCACCCACCTCCCCCTCAGGAGACAGTGGCACTAGAAAAATCTGACAGAAAATGGGAATGGTTCCTTACGCCCGCCTCCCAGCGGGAACATGGGTACTACCACCTGCCGACCACTGCGTGTGCCGGGAGTTTTGAAATTCTGTCGGACTTCGGAGAATACAGCTATATATATATCTGCCAGGTAAGTATGAACAAACTTTATTGTATCATAACAATATCATTTTTTTTGCATTTTATCTCTATGACATGCACTGATAAGGACAAGGACAGATAAAAAAAAAATAAAGTAAATTTTTCACATAAGTGACTTACCAAGCAATTACATAGCTGAAAGCTTTCCTACCACCACGCAAGTCGAAAATTTCATATTCTGCCAGGCAGCACTGCCATTGTTAGTGTAAGTGAACAGGACTTGCCTACTTTCGGGATGCCAGGTACTGCTGAGCAGAAGACCAACAATTTGTTTTCTGCCGGTTCCCGATGAACGTCGGTGGTCTTGTAGCAGTTCTCTTCATCATTATTCATATTTCCAGTTGTGTGGTGATGTATTCTTTTGGTTGTTGTTTTCTTGGACTTGTTAATCCTTTTATAGATTAACTTTAGGATTTAATTTGACATTATGTCAGATTCCTAGTTCTTCAAGTGTTTCATTTTGCACCGAAGGTTGCAAGAGGAGGATGGTGTAAACTTTGTTTTTCACAAGATGCAAGACCAGGAGGCTAAACTTAATGATTCACACACTAAGTGCTTGAAGTGTAGGGAACAAAAATAAATTCACACACTAAGGACTTGAAGTGTAGGGAACAAAAATAAAACAGGGAGGTTACTTGCATTGGATGCAAAGGGTGGGTATGAACAGATGTGGAAAGATCTTTAAGCTCCTTCTGAGAAATGGAGAAATGGGGAGAGAGATACAAAAAGGATGGCAGCTCATAGAGCTGAGAGTAGAGCAAGTATAGAGGTGACTCCTTTGCTAGTAAAGAAGCAATAGTTCAGCTGTTCTCCCCACTTTTTTTCTTTACTGTCTCTCCTATAATTAGTCTTTCTACTTCTTTCCCAAAGACTCTGTTACAGGTTTCCCATGCTTCCAGTCTTGACATCATAACCAACCTGGAGTCTAGAATTGATAAAAATTTTGACTTTTTAGCTAAAGAGGTGATGAATTTGGTTATATCTTTTTGAGAGTATGTTGAAAAATCAACTAGTATAAGTGCAAGTGCAGTGTCTAGTGTTAGTGTTGTGCCTTAGGAGGTGGCTGTCCGTCCCACCAGTGCTCCTAAATGAAGGTCACTGTCCTGCTTCCTTGCACATTGGAGAAGATTAGGCTGGAGGTCCAAGGGAGACTGGTGGGATCTGCCAATGGGCAGTTGCCCCCTATTATACTACTTTCTTAGTAATAAGAGACCATTCTAAATCACAAGGGACTTGAAACATGAATAACCAAATTGTAGCCTAAAACTAGTACACTACGACACCCAGATTATTATACTCATTTAGCACTTAAACGCCGAAAATATTATCAAAATATGATGCATGAACTTCGTAAACGCGTGGACGTATAAAAAAAGTGGTTTAAAAAATTCACCATAAATTGAAATATTGTGCTAGAGACCTCCGTTTGTTGCAAAAATGAAGGTAATTGATTGAATATTACTAGACTGTAAGTGTTGTAGCTTACAATTGTAGTTTTTGACCATTTTGGTCGAGTTAAAGTTGACCGAAGGTCAAATTTTTCTATTTATCGTTATGTGTATCAAAATACTTCAAAACTGATAAAAGCTACAACCATGGGTTGTTTTTTGTTGTATTTGGCACATGCTCGTGGAATGGAGGAGAAGTATGCATCTGACAAGTTAATGTTAAAGCCAACCTGAAAAATCTTCTTTAAGGCTGACTTGATTGTAGTGATGGTACCAGCAGCTAGGCCCTTCTCAAATAGAGTTCTAAAGAATGAAATTGACAGATTCGTGGTCATTTTATGAGCAGCTGAGTCTTTTAGAAACTTAGCCAACTTCTTGACTGCTGAATCATATTGCCTGAGCGTTGATTCTCTTTTATCTGATTCTATAAATAAAATGTTAAGTGGATGGATTGATACTAGCGTCCTTTTGGGGCCGCAAACTTCATGAAGTCCATAAAGTTAGGGCATTCATAATTCTTGAGGAAGCTGACACAGTCTGAGTTTGTACTATCTGTGTCAGTTCCGGACGAGGGATCCATTTGGGTCGGAGCTTCAACTCTAGAAGAAGCGGAAACCAATTGCTCTTCAGCCAGTTGGGTGCCACTAGTGTTATTTGTCATGTGAAAGATCGTAACTTGTGCAGGACCTTCATCAGAAGATTCACCGGTGGAAATAGATAAATCTTCTGTCAATTGTTCCAATCTATGGTCATTGCATCTGTGGCGTAAGCTAGAGGGTCCAGGTTCGGTGCCACATAACACGGTAGTTTGTGGTTGGATTCTGTGGCAAATAGGTCTACTTGAAGGTCTGGGATTTGATTGCAAATCCACCAGAAGGACTTCTTGTCCAGGGACCACTCCGACTTCAGCGGGGTTGTCCTGGAAAGTGCGTCTGCAATAACATTCTTCACACCTGCCAGGTGAGTTGTGACAGGTGCCAATGATTCTTTGCCGCCAAAGAAAATATTGCAATTAGCACATGATTTAGATTGCTTGTCCTGGAGCCTCCTCTGTTCATGCATGTACCACTACTAGACTGTCTGAGACTATCCTCACATGACTTCCTTACCGGAGTTAGTCGCTTTAAGGTCAGGAAAACTGCCATGGCCTCTAGAACATTGATGTGGAACTGACTGAACATATCCGACCATGTTCCCTGTACTTTCTTGTATTGTGAATATCCTCCCCAGCCACTCAGTGACGAGTCTGTGTGGATGATCAGACGGTGGGGGGAATTGCAGTGGTACTGACTTGGCCAGATTTCTGTGTTTCGTCCATGGACGAAGCCTTTTTGTCAAAATGGATGGAATCACTGAAACCTTGTCTCTGAGATTGATGTTTGCTCTCTTTCTCCAGACTCGATTGATGTCTTTTAACCTGACTTTTAATAGGACGTCTCTTACTGACGCGAACTGTAGCGAACCTAGGATTCTCTCTTGGGTATGCCAAGACGCCTTTTGGTTCTTGAGGAACTGATTGGTAGCCGCTGCTATCTCTTTGGCCTTTTTGGGTGGAAGAGACAGCTTGTGTCTTACTAGGTCCCATTGGATTCCCAACCATTGGAAGCGGGAAGCCGGAACTAGCCGAGATTTCTCCTTGTTTATCTGGAAGCCCAGAGTTATTAAGAATTTTATCACTTTGGCTGTTGATTTGCGGCACTCTTCAACGCTGGCTGCCCAAATGAGCCGGTCGTCTAGATAGGCTACTAACATAACCCCTTGAGTTCTCAGTTCTTGGACTATCGTCTCTCCTAGTTTGGTGAATACCCTGGGCGCGATGTTGAGCCCGAACGGCATGACTCTGAATGAGTAAGCCTTGTTTCCTAGCCTGAAGTCTAGGTACGGAGAGAAGTTCCTTGCTATTGGAACATGATAGTAGGCGTCTGTAAGATCTATAGAGGTGGTGACGGCCCCACGGGGAAGTAAGGTCCGCACCTGCGAGACTGTCAGCATGCGGAACTTGTCGCAAAGAATGTATGAGTTGAGACGCGACAAGTCCAGAATTACTCTTCTTTTGTCCGAGTCCTTCTTTGGGACACTGAACAGACCTCCTTGGAATTTTAGCCCTTTCACTCTTTTTATGGCCTGCTTCTGTAGGAGATCTTTGGTATACTCCATTAGGTCTGCTGTTGGAGTCTGATAAAAATTTTTACTGGCCGACGGGGTCCTGTCTTCCATTCCATCCCAGGCCTTGGGAGCGGACTATACTGTGGGCCCAAGGACTGAAGGTCCAATGGTCCCGGAAGCGATACAATCTCCCTCCTACCTGTGGGATCTCATTGGTTGGTTGTTGGTCTGTAACCTCTACCTCCTCGGAAACCTCTACCCCTTGGGCCGCCTCGTAGCCGGGAGCCACCTCTGGCCCTGCTACTACCCGCATGCCTGCTGTAGCTGCGAAATGACTCTCTAGCTTCGTAGGCGGGGTTAAAGGCTGGGGAGGTTAAAATGGCTGTGGAGGTTGAAGGTTGTTGGGCCGGCAGAGTTTGCAATAATACAAACTGCTGCTGCGGCTGAGCCTTCGATGTCGAAGGCTTACCTACTTGAGGGACCGGAACCGCTTGTACGACTGTTTGCGGACAGGAGGCCTTATAAGGAGTGTATCTCCTTGGACGTTTCTTGGGTCTGGCTTGATGTCCGGGGGTCTCAAACTTTCACTTGAGAGGGAATCCCCACCTAACCCGTAGGCTCTGGTTGGCTCTTGAGGCTTCTCGGGAGACGTTGTCAACCTCCTCTTGTGGGAAAAGGTTTTCTCCCCAGATTGATGATTTTATTAGCCTATTAGGCTCATGCCTTATGGAGGCCTCTGCCAGGACTTATTTCCTGCAAGCCCGCCATGCCATTCCGAAATCATAGAGGTCTGACTGAAAAGTCTGAAGTAGACTTTTCGTCATGACCTGGAATATTTGCTCGTCCAGGTGGTGGCTAGCAACTCCGCCATAGTGACGGAGTTGATGGACAGGGCCAGTCTCGTCTTTGCCTCAAATTCTGCCTTAATGAAATGGTCCGGAATTTTAGGCAGCTTCTCGGAGAACAGAGTTGAAGCACAATCCGGATCGAGTCTACCCGAAGTAAACGTGGCCGGGGCATCATTCCAGAACTCTCTATTCGCTGGGAAGAGAAGAGAGGTAGCCTCTGTCTCCTTTAGTACTGGCAGGGGTTTGTCCTCTGCTATAGCTTGTAAGGTTAGCTCCGCCACCTTGTCTGTACAGGGTGACGGAACCTGGACTGGGGTCTTAAACATGGTGAAAGTTCCTTTGAACGGCGTCAACCTGGTGTTGACGCAGTCCCAGTCAGTGAGGGTGCGTGCCCAAACGGCTTGGGCTTGGTCCATAGGGAAGATCACTGTCTCCTTAGGGACCTTGTCTGCCCTAACTAGTGTGTATTCTGCTATTCTGACATCCGGGAAAGGGGAACTGGAGACCCGGCGGGAAGAGCTCAAAGTCCTCCAACGGATGGGTCCCGCACCCTTCAGTCGTCAACTTCCTATCTAAAAATGGGGCATGCAAAGCTAACCGCCACGGGTAGTTCTTATGGAATGGCGGTAGCTTTGACGCCTCCGGCACTGACATAGCCAGCGCCGGGGATCCGGGGTGGAGAAATCCAGTCATCATATCCTCCAAAGGCTTGATCCTCTCGGCCACCAAAGAAGTTATTGCTTGGCCGGAGGTGTCAGAGCCGGAGGCAAGTCGTAACGACTCAAACCTCTCATCTACTGCTTCCCTAACCTTCGACAATAGAAGGTTAGCAAGAGTTTCATGATCAAAGCCAGACTCCATTGCCTTGGCGGACTTGGCTCTCGACCCTTTGGAGGGGGGAGAATCCTTGGCAGCAGGAGACTTAGCCGACGAAGTCGACGGACGTGGGGCCCGGAGAGCGACCTATGTCAACCGACTAGACGGAGTTGGTTTGGATCCCTTTGGCAGGGTTTTGATTTCATAGTCTTGATTTTGGGAATGACCGAAAGCGATCCTTCCCGAGGGGGGGTGGGCTTAGAGAAGCTCAGGAAAGAAGAGGAAGAAGAAGGAGTAGGACTAAGGAAGCTCCCTGCCTCACTTACCTCACCACCTACCTCGTCCCCAATGGCCATGGGTTCGGTGTGGATGCTGATGGCAGCCACTTCTCCTGCCATCAAGTCCTCCTGGTCCTCCGGAAGGGGCGTCGTCTCCGCCCGGATGGCAGCTATAATAGGGGCTGCTACTTGTGCCGGAACAGACGTGGATGGGGACCCCTTGAACAGCAGGGAGCCCAGACTTGCGTCCAGCACATACGGCTGTCCTGCTGCCACATTCCTCCCGAAGCCTGAGACCCAACCCCTCAAATCCATCCTGGCGGTTTGGCGGACTTCATCGGCAGTGTGACAAAGAGGGGAACTAATTAATCTTCACTCAGGGAAAAATATTTGTAAAACTTTTCAGTTTATCAAGATATTTCATGTCGAGGGTGAAGCAAAGATACTTACCTGCTCGTCAACGAGAAGAGACACCATCTCGTAACCAGACGATTGCATGCCTCCGCGGTGCCAGGACACGTAGTCGTTGAAAGGAACCGCACAGTTTGCATGAGTGCGGTACACCTCATGCCCGTAAGTTTTGCCAAGGGAGGTGGAGCACCCTGGTGACTGGCAACGTACCTTCTGTAAATTGAAATGTCAAATGAGTACCAGCCTCAGGGAAGAACCGGAGCTAACTCCGGTGGAGGCATGCAACTTAAACTGGATAGATGTTCAAGTCTTACTCACCAACAGTTTCAATTTCACTGAATGAATTAAGAAAATATCTTATAGATATAACTGCCTGCTCTCGATCCCGCTCCTTGGGTTCAATGTATGTCTGGTACTTGGGGTCTGATATCTGCCGGACCTGGATATCTGCCGGACTTGTGAAGAGGAACAGATCAGAAGGCTACGTATCAATGTAGACTCATACCTGACTCATCTACTGTTCCCACCGGAGTGGGGGGAGACCCCAAGAATGGGAACTGAGCTATGGCAAGTTTCATGCAAAACTCCGGTAGCGGATGTGAGGGTTAGTCACTCTCCGTCGGTACCGGAGATGTTCACCGTATAGTCCCCAAAGCTTGGTCTACTCAACGTCTCATTTCTCCTTGTCTTAAGCCCTGCCTGCGGAACGGACTAAGGAGGCGGCGGATCAGGGAAAGGTAATTCCCCATATCAAACCTGCCTACCTTTTTCGAAGGGGGGCGAACAAAACTCCCATCCCAAATCCGCGGTAGCTCCGACAACTGGAGAGAGACCATTGAGCGACGGAGCTGTATATGTACAATCTGAAGCGATGTCTGTCGGCCGGTGTGGTACTAGACCGCCGGAGGAGACATTCACTCGGAGACCTGAGAAGTTATATATATATCTACCCCCTATCCACCCCACCCACCCTCTTCCTCACTTAAGTGAAAACTTGAGCGGCCATTCCTTGATAAGAGTACTAGTGCCGTGAGTTATAAGGGCTCGGACGTGCCGAGCTCCGGAAGGGGGGGGGGGGGGGTGGTCGGCTGTGATCACCTGGCCACCAACGCGGTCAGAGCAGGACACCTATTAGTGGTTGTGTAGCCTACTATTGTAGTGGTAGTCCGACTGAGCCTGTGGCCCGTCGTGGTTGGTACAGCTACCAATTGGTGTGGCCCACGACCGGGAGGACATGCCATACTACTAAAGGTTGTACCCAAGGAGGCTAGGCCAAGATGAAAACAAACCAGACCATTTACAATACAGCGATACAAGCAATGTAAAATAATAAAATAATATGTATAATTAACAATGAGGCATCATGGAAGAGTTGATGGAATTTATGGTTAGGGAGAACACCCTTTATGGATCTAGCCTAACCTTCCGAGATCACACAGAACCGGACAGTTAGGGCCCAATCTTCTCTAAGACACCAAAACATGAACAGTAGCCCTCAACCAACCTACTAAATTTGAATTTTCGATTCAGTTTGGCCGGGAGGATAGGTCCAACAATGTGACTAGCGAGAGGGGGGGCTCTCTATTCTTGGTATCCTCCCCTTTAGCACCGTAGCGCTAGTAGGGGGAGAGGCATAAAGGGTACAGGGTTAGGGACACTTAGCCTACCTTCCAAGTTTGATCTAGGCTTGTTTGGTTAAGCTAAAGGGGAGCAACTCTTCCAACCTCTTCAGTGATATTAATTCTACTGTCATATTTCACATCTATTTGGTTCGTATTGAATTATAAAGTCATGCAAAGTCACATCGGGTGGAAAGGAAGACGAAGTTCTCGATCCTCCTGTTTCGTAATAATATAATAAGCTACTAATAGCCTACCGAATTACATGTAACCTCTTAATCTTACAACGAGATAGGCACTAACGTGCTCTTGAGAAGCTGGGGAGAGAGGGACTAATCATCAATTAATCATTCTTTGTCTAAACCGTAGTCTTAGACCCCAGAGTACGTCATGAGCGTGTTAGGCCTCTCTAAGAACCAAATTTACTCATAACAGTAATTAGCATGCAACTCGAGGTACGCTTGATAAATGAACTAAAAACTTTAATTTATATCAATTTAAAAGAAAATTCATGTGTACCAGAATTCCACGCGTTCTGATGATGATGCTCTCAAAATGGCGGACACACCAACGGCCCTGCAATACCTTTCTATGGGGCCGAAGGCCAATTTGGGAAGCCCCGCAACTGTATAAGTTACGAAAACACAAATTGGAATACTCAACTTTGAAGAAGGAGGAAGATCAGAAGACGCCATCGCTAATTAAATCACAAAAACACGAGAGCAAGAAAACAGCGTAGAACTGGGACCTGGTCTAAGTACAGGAATGTAGATGGCGCTCGAGTCGGGCAGAGGTAGCGGGAGCGAGGGGGAAGGGATGGCCTTTGGGACGGCTTGCTTCATGAGAAGGATTTTGGAAAGGAATCCTCTAATTGGCAGAAGACCTGTGAGTAGTGGCTTCCACTCGACTTGTACTTTATACCCGACACCCTTTGGGTGCTCGCGCAAGGGTAGTAACCTCAGCATACCATGCTACTTTTTTCTCTGGTATATTTAGAATCTATTTATACTTAGAAAAGTGAGCTACAGGAACTTTTCACCAGCGAACACAGGTCGAACCCAGAAATGACATTTTTATGATAGTTTCAATTGTACTTACCAATAATTATGTAATCGGAGCCCACCCTCCGTCCCCTAGCATGGATTTCTGTTGGTGAACATAAACAACTGAGCTCTTTGCCATGCTGTTCCTCTCTCTGGGCGGGGCATTGTTACCTAATCAAAACAAGTAAAAAATTAGTGTGATCTGTAAATTTCGGGATTTTAACTGCCAGCGAGTGAAACTCTTAGCTATATAATAACCGGGTAAATATCATTAAAACTTTATTTTATCATAAAAATGTCATATTTTAGAATAAGTTTCTGCAGCACAACCCCAGTCATAGCATTCATACTCATACAAAGTTGCAGGCTACAAATATTGTGGTAATTTTCAAAAGAAGTTCAGAATCTGTTTAACATATCTGCTCTAGAAGATGATTCCTTCATAAATCAGTTGCAAAGTTTATTAGATCAACCATCACATTTTCTCTTGTTAGCAGACCTCAGTTCCTGTAACACTCAATGGGGTGAAACTGTCACAGATAGAGGAGGCATGACAACAGAAAGCTTCATTGATTTCAAGCATCTTTCTTTGATGAATGATGGTTCTTGGGCTATTACATATTATGGTTGGTAATATAAAAACCATAACTCTGCTATTGGTTGGTCTGAATATTTACTAGCCATTTGTTGTTATCGACTATTTATGGTCAGTAAACGACCATCTCCATGGTGTTTATTTTTCATTCATCTAAAATCAGCAACCAACTGTCCTAAATTGTCTCCTCCAAAGTGGAGGACAAAAGAAGCTGATTTGGCCAAGTTCACTTCAGGTATTAAAATCGATACTTTCAGAACCATATTGTAGCAGTCAAATCCCAGAATGACAAAATTACGACTAGTCCAAGTAATACAATACCTAAAACAGGTTGGGATAAGAAATGTATGGGTTTGAGGAGAAAGACCATGACTACAAAAGAAGATAAAGAAATATGTAGTGACTTTAAAAAATTATTTTTACTCTGGTACGCTACTTAGTAATTGTGAGGATGGGGAAAATTTTGTTTTAGATTGTCATTTTTATTAATAAACTAATTATTGATAAATTTCTTGCATAGTTGCTTAAGAAATTATAAATAAATTTTAATCTAATTGGTTTTGCTTATAAATAAATTTGAATGTAAGTAGTTTTGTACTATCTGTAAATACAATTTCAGAAATATAAGTCAAACGATTTGATTCAATTTTGTAATATCTCAAATTTATTTTTGTTTTATATAATGGTATTGTATATTTTATTTGTCAGTCAAAATACCGGTATTTATGTTTTTAGATTTACTTTAACTATCATAACTATTATTATTATATTTATTATATAAATAGCACTGTGAAGTTACATTATTTCTGAAGACAAAATATAGTATGTAATGAAATGTTAGTGGCCATTAGTTATGTAGTATGATAATTTAATTACATATAGTAATATATATACTGTATTAATTACTTTTTGTTATTCAGTTGTCTCAAAGTACACTGTTATCTAATTGGAATGTTTTTCTAAAATTGTAGGAAAAAGAGGGTGGTATGAGTCACATGCATCTTGTAACACATTTCTGGAAAATAAGCAAAATGGTGAAAGCTTTCAAGTACTTTGTTGAGAGAACCAGAGATCAGACCTCTGTTCAGGATTACTCAAAACCTTCTAAGGTCACAACATTGCCTTAGCACAAGTAAGTTTTATGTTACTTATTTGTATACATACTCATACAGTAATTATCTCTTATTACTGAATTATTTTTTTAGCTTAGGAAGTTGTCATATGTCAGCAATTCCAAAGATTATTTGTTTCATAGTATTGTACTTTGCATGAACTACATTCCTCAGTTACTTGGAAATTTGTGTTTTGATTACCTTTAGTATATAGTAATTTTATCACAAGAAGTGTTGATTTAGTGACAGTTTAGGCTTTTGCTGTTTTGGAGAAAGTTTGTGGAATTAAACAAAGTATTCCAATATGGTTTTACTCTCCAGATTTTATCCCTCATCGTGGCTTTAAAACAAAACAGTCTTTAGAACGTGAATCTGTGAGACAAGCAACTGTAGCCAACAGGTTGAAGGATGGATTAAAATCGAAACAGAGGACGATATCGAGTAGAACTCTACAACAAGAAACTGAAAACAACCCAAAATTGAAAAGTGAGTTTAAAGTTGTTAGTATATACTTCAGTATTGTCAGTATATGTACCTTTTGAGATGAATCTTACCTACTGTTAAAGTTAGCTTACCTTGAACAAGGTGGTTAGGCAGTAACTACCATGTGGCAGGCGGGTAGGTCCACCTGCCCAGCTGCCCTATGTAAACACTCCACTTTTCTTTCGGCCGTCTTCCGATGAAGACGTTTTTATGAGCTCTTGCTGACTGGCTGTTGATCATTTTCCCAGTGGGATCTTTAATTTTTTATTTTTTTGAATAAATATGTATATACTGTTTTTGATATTAATAATTGATTGAATTTAATAATTAATATGCAAACCCAGTTTTTGTGATAGCCTTGATAGCCGCCTTTCTACTTTGTGTTAAGGGTCGGCGGCAAATGTATACCAACATCTTTATTATTACATACTTTCGCCCTTTAACATGAGGACGAGACATGTATTTATCCAAAATTTACACTTACACTTTGGGAATTACCGAGGGCAACTTCAAAGGTTTGTTCTTTGTTTTTTCTAGTAATTCCTCTTCTCCTTCATCCTTTCGCTAGCTATCGTGACAACGGTCACGTTCGCATGACCGACTGGTCTCGGTGGCGGCAGACATTTCGCCTGTAGTACGAGAGTTTCGTAACCTTCTTCAGGAAAGTGTTTTCTCCAGACGATTATGCTTTCATAGACCCACTGAGCGGCCATCACCCCCGGTTGATGGGTGCCTGTGACTCGCTTCTCCTGCTAGTTCCGCTAGCAAGGCGAGCGAGAGCGTCCAGTCTTCCTCCCCCATTCCCTCTCTTCCTATGGCTACGCCGGGAGAGGCGAGGTGAATTCGAGGGATCCTGCAGAGTGCTCTACAGAGGACTGCGTTCCTGGAGGGACCTTCGGGTCGTACCGGACATATATCCATGTCATTGAAGAAAGATCTTAAATGCCCGTTCCTATTCGATTTCTACGGATATCGAGGAGGGCACCCACCCGATGATCGTCTGACGAAATTCATGGGGTTTCGTTGAGTGCCTAGAATTCTTCGGAATTTCTAGCAGTCTCAGAGTGTTTTGGTCTTCTTCGATCTGCAAACACTTGGGCGAGACAAGAATTCCTGATAATTGTTACTACGATAACTGGGAATCTCGCCGAGTGCTCGAATTCCTTGGAATTTCTGGTGTTCTCAGAGTGTTGGTTTTCCTGTAATTTCCAAACACGCTGTTGAGACAGGGATTCCCGGTAATTGTTATTATGAAAGTTGGGAGTCTCACTAAGCCATTAAATTCCTTGGAATTTTTAGTGTTTGCAGGGTGATTGGTTTTCTGAGATTTCCAAACACTCCGGCAATGGGTATTCCCGATGATATTGCTTTTGGAAGTGCTGCTGCTCTGTCAGGTCCTCCTTCCCAGGTCGTGCTGGGGCCTGCTGCTTTGGCAGCCACCACAGTCCCGTCCTGGATGGGAGAACTTTCTGCTGTCCTGAGAAAGTTGGTGAAGAAGTCCAGGAAGAAGAGGAAGGTGTCGTTGTCATCTTCTTCTTCTTTGTTGTCATCTTCTGCCGCCGCCTCCACTTCTCCTTCCAAGGCTCCCCAGCTGTGGAAGAAGGTGGTCTTGCCCCCCCCCCCCCCCCCCCCCCCCCCCCCCCCACCCCCCCCCCCCCCCCCCCCCCCCCCCCCCCCCCCCCCCCCCCCCCCCCCCCCCAAGAGGTCTCACACAGAGACTTCTATGGGTCTGTCTCATCGTCCTGGTCCTCCCTTTCCATTCCGGAACTGTCTCTCTTTCCCCAGGGAAAAGAAAGACGGGGACCATAGAGGTATACCGTGCAGCCAGGGTCCAGGCCGCTGAGTACGCTCACCACCAGGACCCCAGGCATGGGGCAGAAGGATGGTAAGAGTCATCCAGGACTCTCGCCAGACTGGCGATCGCTCATGTAGTGATCGCCCGGTACCCAGGGTTTACTTGATGGTCCCATCTGACCATACACGAGGCGAGACTGGGAGGAGGTCCCCCAGATCCATGGGAATAACTTCAGCTGCTTCTGGGACTGTGGCGGGTCGTGAGGACGGTGCTCAGTCTCACGGCGTTGGTAGACGCTACCAGTCACCCGACCGTCTATCACACCAGTGTGATCAGACAGTCCGTGTGGTTGGTAGTAGCTCCCCTGACGCAAGAGATCGACATTACTATCCTCGGTCCAGCGCTTCTCTGCAGGGAGATCACCGGTCTTGACCTACAGACTGGTCATCACTGCGGGTTGGTGATTGCCTGCAGCTCTCTCCGTCCACTAGTTCTGCCGGTAGACAGAGTGGGGGGAGCGTCAGATCTGCCTCACCTGTCTCTTCAACCTCCTCGGCGGGATACACTGGGAGGAGTGAGGCAACCAGGGGGTATTGTGAGGAGTGTGCTTCTCTCGGTCCAGCCACGTGAGCCTATGTGCCAGGTTCAGTCTTAGGACCGGACAGGTTGTACGCTCAAGTGGTTAGAGATCATGGGGGAGCTGGACGCAGTAATTTAAAACATGTTACATCGCTTGGCGGCAACTGCAGAGGGTCGAGCCGTCCCGCTAGTCTTGTGTGGCCACCCGCATAAGATACCCAATGATTCAAACTGCCGCAGGAACCTCTTTCCTGCAACCTCCATGCTCGCTGCGTCTGGTGTGGCCTCACCCTCAGGTTCTGTAGGAGGAAGTTATGTGTAAAATGAAGGTATTCAGTTGGGCATGATGGGTACAGTTTGTTACCAGGAAGGCTAATGAATATGATTTTCTTACTGTGAAGAATGTAAGGACTCCATTGAGAAAATAAATAATTTAGTGAATTACATATTGGAAGTTGCAAGAAGCTGATAGTTTGTGTAGACATTTAAGTCTCACTGTAAGTCTACTGTCTTTTGTCTTCCAGTGTTGCTTCTCTCACTCCAGCACTGTCCTATAATGCTTCCTTTGTGGTTCAGGAGAAACAGATAAGTAAATTGGAGGAAGATATGGTTTTACTTTTATTGCCTGTTAGGCACTTGAGTGGTTATGGTTTTCCCCTGTATTGATCAACCTTTTTCTGCCCCTCCCCATTGTAGCTTATGTATGTCTGTAGTCTGCCCTCTGGACTGCTCCTGGACAAACTGTCTTCCCCCTCTGCCAGTGAACCAAGGCATGTCTTGGGACAGAGATCTGTGTTCCTTACCACATCTCTCTCAATAGCTTACTGTCTTGAAATCAACCCATTTTCCAAAATATTTATTCAGTTAGGTGCTCATTACAACCGATGCATGTTAGCATTATTTGGTGAGAGTAACAGTAATGTGTATGTGATGCTGTTGAGTTATCTAGGGTCTGTAGCCATAGTATTCCAGTTAATTAGGTAGTTTCTGAACTACATTAGTACCTAGTTGTTCAATCATTTACTCACCCTGTATGATCATATATTCTTTCTGTATATGACATTAATCTTCTCCTTCATATCCAGTCCGTCCCCAATCACCTCACATTCCTGACATTTTGAAAGTTGTACCAATTTGCATTAGTAGTCCCTTCATCTTCCACTATACTTTTTTTTTTTTTGTGTTTTTTGTTTGCAAGATCCAGCTTTTACCTTAGCTGGGTTGTCTCTTGATTCAAAGGTTTTTGTCTCATTTTGGATTTATTGTTGAAGTGCCAGGTGGGTAATTTGTCTAGTACGTTGACGTCATGCGAGAACCCTCTGCTTTCTCCCTTCCTACCATCATCTTATCCTCTTGGGAGTCGCCTTCTCCCTTTCAGCCATCTGGCACTTCCGTGCCTCTTCCTGTGACATCTTTGCTGGTGGATTTGGTATGTTACTATCAGGCCACTTCCACCTCACTGTCTCAGTCTGCATATTTGCTGGCTTCTGCCACCCTGGTTCTTCTTTTAGCTTGGGCAGATTTCAACCTCGATTTGTAGTATTCTCATCGCATTTTTAGTGCTTGATGGATTGTGCTACTTTGCGTTGCATTCACCTTTTTTTTACATTTTTACCAAGGATGATCTTGTTGATTGAATCTCTCATCAGCTACTACATCAGCTCCTGTAATCCCCAGTGTTTTAAGGCCATCACTGAAGATGTCTTTGATCAGTGAAGTAAGTATTCATAGCAGTCTTGGAAGTCTTCTGTTAAGCATGATCCTGTGCCTGCACCTGCCATTCATCATGCATCAAAATACTGTGTAAGTTGTCAACCCAAACAGTCTTTGAGTTCTTCTGCTTCTAGTAATCCCTTTCAAGATGATAAAGTCTCTTGTTTCAAGGAAAAGAGTTGCTAAGGAAACTGTAACTGATGTTTTGAGCCCTGAAGGTCCAGTATGAGGCTGTCTACAGAGTTTTTGGATTGTCTGCCAAAGGTTTGGATGGTGAACATTCTCAAGGAGGGATACATGGTACCTTTAGTTGGGAAAGGAAGTGTAGGAAGCAGCCCTTCCTAAGAATCTTATTCACCTTAATATAAGTTGTTTATGTTTTTGGGAAGCCTGGAGATACTAAGTACCTGGTACCATCCAGTGTTAGGGAAGCCTGGAGGTACTAAGTATGTACATGGATTACCCTCCATGTTTTGGTAGGGTGGTGGTGGTTTTTATTTAGATAGGTTTTGGATATATGTAACAAGTTTTCTCTGGTGAATTGTTGCTACTGAGCCCTGAGCAGGGGCAATTTATTTATCCTTCGTTGGCCATCGGAACTATCCTTCGCCACAAAGGCCCTCAGTAAAGTAGTAGGCGTGTACTGGCTATGCCGCCACACTTCTACATGATAAGATAGTGACAACCAGAGGCAGTATTTTCATGTATCAACTCTCTTATCAGGTAATGAATCAACAAATATTTTTATATAATGTTGACAATGTTCTTCTATCCTCGTTCTAGTTACAGTGTTAATATTGAGGTAGAAATATCCTTGCATCCCACTGTCCCTCAATGTGGGAAACAGCTATATAATTCCTGGGAAAGTCCCATAATTAAAAATGACATTATTATAATAAAGTCTTATATATAATTACCCAGTAATTATATATAATTGGAGCCCACCCTCCATCCCATAGCATGGATTATCTTTATAAGGGCATAAAACAAACTGAGCTCTTTGCCAAGTGGTTTCTCTCTCCATGAAAGTTGGCAGGGCATTGTTACCTAGCAAAATAAAAGCGCAACCTGTGAATTTCGGAATTTAACTGCTGGGTGAGTGAACCTCTTAACTATATAATTACTGGATAAGTTTAATTGAATATTCATTTTATTATAAAAATGGCATTTCATTAAAGGATATGTACAGTACAGTATACGTATATCTGGTTTTGAGTTGCCTACATATGAAATTCTGATTTTAAATATTTTAAAGGTAATTAGATCAATATAATAACAGTATAAATGGATTCTGTAAGTGAAACATCATTTTATGGATATTTTGCTGTTTTTTCATTAAAGTATGTATACTGAGAGAGAGAGAAGAGAGAGAGAGAGAGAGAGAGAGAGAGAGAGAGAGAGAGAGAGAGAGAGAGAGGAGAATTTAATGAAATTTATGGGATATGGATTCTGTAAGTGAAACATCATTTTATTGATGTTTTGCTGTGTTTTTTCTTTAATGTATGTATATTCAGAGAGAACATTTCTTTAATAAAATTTATGGGATATGGTGAGGACTAAACGACTAGGTTGAGTGCGACCTAAACCAAGAATTTACTGTATAAATAACTTTATCATTAATGTATTTGTCCGCAATCACAAAAATACTAACATGATGTAACAAACCTAGCATTCTCTTTGGAGGAACTGGTCCCGTCGTTCTAAACTACCCATGTATTTAAGATATGCTCTGTTCAGTAGTATTATCCTAAAATACATACTGTACAGTTAATATAATTTCAAAATCATCCAACAGCACAGCAAAATATAATTAAAATGTAGTATACGTACTTAGTACTTTATGCGGAGTACAGTATACGATGTGCAGGTTACATTAGGCAAAAGAAATTGTGTGTGAATTATAGGGGATACTTTAGAGTAACAATTGTAGGTGGGTACGTAATATAAGAGGGCTTTTAAATGATATTGTTGGGTTATGGGATGATAATCTGAGGTATATTTTTGTTTGAGCTGTTAAGTTGGGCGATGAACTTTTAAAATAGGCAATTAAATAAGTGTTTTAGGGGTGTATATCCTAAGAGTAACAGTTGTAGGAGGCTAATGTAAAGATGTCTTTGGGATGGTGGTTTGGGGTATATTTTTGTTTGAAATGATATTAAATTGTATTAGTATGATAATTTAAGGTATATTTTTGTTTGAACTATTAAATTAAGCAGTGAACTGTTAAAACAGGCAGTTGTAAGCGTTTTAATTTAAGGGTACAGGGTATTTGGCAGCTGCTAAGCCCAGTTCTAAGGCGATTTTTTTAGAGGGGATTTTGCATTTGTCCCCCCACTGGGTACTGGGAAACTTCTTACCTGTGTGTAAAAGTGAGTGAGCACTGTACTATTGGTTTCAGCCATAGTATTGACAAAGATTGATGTAAATTTTGTATCCATAAAGTAATGTGACATATGTATTTGGAGTTTTGCATAAACTATGGGTGTCATGATACAGGTTCTGGTTTATCAGAGGAGAGTTCTGAGGAATTTCGACAAAGCATAAAAGTGGCCTTTGCGATGATAACCTAGCTGCAGATCCACAGAAAAATCAGTCACGTACCATGAGGTGGATTCGAAACTTTCAGCAAGTCCTTGCTATTGTGGTATTCATCGCCATCTTGTTCTCACTGATGGGTAAGTGTGGTTGAAAATATGATTTAGCTTTAGTATTTTTCACCTTAACTTCATCACACTGTAAAGTTGAGTTCTTGCATAACTTTCACTGTAAAATTTTTTGTACTACCTAATTTCAATAAGTTTAGTAGTAGATATATATATGTATATTTATATTATAAATAGTATATATATATCTTTTATAATTTTTATTGTATTAATACTTTTCTAAAATATTAGTTGCTTTCTTTAATAATTGTTGTTTCATATGAGTATACGTAGATTATTATGATCCTGCTACTAGGTGGTCTTGGAGGATCGATGTTTAGAATGAATGTTGGCAATGGAAATGAAGTCCACCCAGAAGACATCACAGTATCATTTGAAGATGTTATGGGGGGTAAGTGAAAGTTTATTATTCATGAAGTATTTTATTTGGGTATGAATTTTACCTACTGTTCAAGATAGCTTGTACTATCTCCACGCTTTTAGGCGAGTCAGCAATCAAACAAAAGATCAAATGACTTCCTGAATAACTGTTCTCCTTCAATTGTGTTTTGAATGTTTTTGCTCCTCAAAATTTTCCTTGCTGCCATTGTGTAAAGGCATTTGTTGGTCCTATTTCATGATTTTGGCTGCTGTTATCACAGTACCGTACATATATTTTTCCTAGGATGCCTCCCACTGGAATCAAGGTTAAGAATGTCAGGTTCTGTTGGAATAATTACTGCGTTAGCAGGATTTTTGAGGAGATACTCACACCTTATGCTGGCTGCAATGATATAAAGTGTGATCTTTGAGAATAAAGATGTAATAGATGTGAGGAAGTATGGATTTTCAAAGGACTTTCTGCCTAAGTTTTTAATCGGCTCATATAATCGTATTTCAGTCAAAGATTTGGTTTTTCTTTGTCTCATTCCTTTGAAGAGACAAAACTTAAGACTGGTAAGTGCTTTGGACATGCTGCAATGGAGTTTGTTGTTCAGGTTTCTGTTTGGATTGTTGAAGGTTTTATCTTTAATTGAACTTTTGCTCAGTATAATTGCCTCTTGTCTGCATCAGCGTAGAGAGGTGAAGTACCTGCTTAGTGTGGTTGTGGTGCCAGCTTAGTGAGATTGTGAAGCCAGCTTAAAGTCTTTTTGGAGCCAGTGGGAGTTTAGTGGGAGTGTGAGTTTTTAACTTGCACAATCAGACCCCTTTCTGAAGCTGCAGGCTAATGTTCTCATGCTTATACTAACTCGGTTTGGAAGGACTGAGAACACTTATGCTCCGATCTGTAGAAAGATATATGCTGCACTGGATGTGGCAGTTTTGTTTTCTCCTGTGGATCGCCTTTTAAGTCTGACCCTCTTTAAGGCGATAAGGGAGGATGTAATGATACAAGTCTAATTTTTTATACCTTTTGGGGATCAGTTCACCCGCGCAGATTCTAGTAGGTGGCCGTTCACTAGTCCTCCTGGCAAGCATAGGAGAAGACTTAAGAATACTAGAACCTTAAATGGAGGAAGCCCTGAAGGAGAGTTATGATTCCTTGTGGTTCCCTTCCACTGGTATAGTCTCCTATCTGTTCATTTATGTCTTCTCAAGCCGAAGTATCTTACTCTTTAGTAGGAGGTTATCATTGGAGAGAATGCTATTGAGCAGGTGTTGGTAATTCATTGGGATTATATCGCTCAACTTATTCCTAGTACTATAATCAACCGGAGACTGGCACCCATTGTTGGATGTTTCAAGACTGAAATTTATGCGTTTGTCCCCATGCTTTTTGGTATTTCAGGATGGTCTTAGCGACTCTCCAAGAGAATGACCGGTTTTTTTTTTGTGGAAGTGCAAGAGACATTTTTCTCACACCCATACATCCTCAGTCCACGAATGTTTCTTCAATGTGTATTTGCAGAAGAAGGTTCTTGCTGTTCAAGGCATACTGTTTTGGCTAGTGTACAATGCATCTGTAAGTATTCACAAGGAATTTGTTACCCACAGGCCAATGGTGTCAACTTTTAGGAGCATGAATTCTTTTCTATCGATGTGGTGGAATCACAAGCAAGCAAAGAAAGCAACAAGATCTCCCCACATTTACTTTATTGAACATGGCTGATGAATGGTTCCCTGAGCAACACTTTCCCTTTTTCGTTACTAATTACTTGCAGGACAATTGGTTCAGCGAGGTAAAGAAAACGCAAAAACTCTCAGAACACATGTACTCACCATATACTTGACACACTCAGGGCAAGACGCTGTGCTGTCCACTGGATACGGTCGTCAAGACAGAAACTCATCCACTGGCACCCAGCATCAGACCAGGTAACATCCGAATACTAATACAAAAGAACCAAACAAGCACCAACACCACACAACAACTCAAATACAACACGACAAATCACTACACGAACAAACACCAATTAACATGAAGATTACACAACAACACAAAAAAATACAACAAATCACTAACACAAACAAAAACCAATCACATCAAAGACAAATCGACAAGTCAACACACAAACATCCACCAACACTATCTCCAACAAACACTTCACAAACATCAAAACACAAAATCAAATACAACAGACACTCTGCAGCTCAACAACAACCAGACAGACACACGCACAACTATACAAAACCAAAATCAATCAAATCACACAATATCAACTGACCCTAAACAGACTGCCTCATCTCCAAGACCACTGCCTTGTATGATTGTTCATAACAGACTCCCATCTTGTAGACTGACTTTGGCAACCGCCAGCAGACAACCCAAAACAATCGGCCAACAAGCAAAGCATCGCTAACTATCCACCTACCACTTACGCTCTTTCTTTCTCTCTCTCGACAGCTCGGTCACTCACACTCTTCAGGAAAACACATACGCACTTACACACTACCATACAGTAACACCAAACATGAACACGACACATCAAACACATGAAAACATTTAAAAACTCAATTATTCCTGACAATTACAAATAATCCAATGACACACTCACTCTCTCTTACACAACCCTCGAAGACGTTGTCAAATGCAACTACCATATTACTCCTCCATATAGAGTCAAATGGTTCAAGTTGGCCAACTGGGTCAACATTATTCCAAATGCCTAGGATTGGTTGCCTCACCTGGCTCAGTCTCTCTGTGTTATGATTTTCAGTTAATTTCCCTAACTCCTCCTCAGTACATTCTTATTTGGTGACGTGGGGATACTTTTGCAATTTGCAAGCTTGGCTGTTGGAAGACAAATAAGCATTTGTTCCTTTTTGAAGAATTTTAGCCCTTAAGAAAGCTTCCTTCTCAGTGATGGCTTTCTTTCTTAGGAAACATGGCCCCACTGGAGAATTTGCCATATTATGTAATTAGACACAGATACAGTACAATATTACAACTTACAGGTAATGTTCATTAAACTTTTATTTCATGACCATCTTCGTTGTCAGGTTCTGTATGAGAGAATCTGTGACTAAGAGTCGACTATTTTTAATCTGAAACCTATGTCTTGGTTTTGTTTTTTTGCTTTGCCTTGTAACCCAAAGATTTTATAAATAGAACTTACCAAGTACAGGCAGTCATTGGTTATAAGTGGGGTTCCATTCTCAGTGGGGTGCTGATAAGCAAAAACTGCTATCAGTGAAACTCAGCAATTTCTGGGCTCAGCTCGTGTCGCTGCGCGAAATATCCTTTAATCTATTATTTCTAGGGTAAATGTACTAACACATACCAGAGAATAAATAAATAAAGAAAAAGGTCAGTATAACTGACTCGCTCACCCTCCCAGAGGGTGTCGGTATGAACACTATGGCGAGTGAGACCACTACCACGAGCCAAAAAACCAATAGAATTCTCCCACTACAAAATCCCCCAAGAGGAGAGCCGACCCACAGAGTGGGCAGCACCTACTACTACTACTCCATCCCATGCTGCCGACTGCTGCGCCTCTCGTGGTCATCCTTTTCAGTTAGCGCACACGATACACGTGCCATTTTCTTCTCTGTGTTTTTGTGCCCTTTCCTTTGGATTTTATTACCATGGAGCGTGCAGCCATCGCAGCAGCTAAGTTAAGTACCCTCAGTGTTTTATTGCAATAATTGGTTTTTTCCGGCCCTGAGCACGTATTTGCCGTTTTTTTAGGTATAAATACGAACTCTAGGTCGGAAGCAATGGCAGCATGGTTCTGCCTCGTGGTGGGTCCGTTCTGGGTCGCCCATACCCAGAAACATCCCCTTGCTTATGTACGCTCTAATTTTATTATCCGCTTTGTTTAGGGTACGGTCTACACGGTTTTGTCATGCATGCATGTCTTTTACCTTATGTTCGGCTCTTCCGTCCAGACCCTCAGCCAGGCGATCTTAGTATCGGCCTCGGCTAGCTTTGGGAGTGGTAGACTTGCCTTCGGGTTAGTCGTACACTCCTGGATTTTTTCTCCTACTATATTGTTTTCTTTCTTTCATTTTATTATTCAATTGTATTATTTATGTGATATTTGTTAGGTTAGTTAGGCGTCTGGCTTGCTTAGCCTAGGTCATGGCCCATTGGGCCTATATGTTACCGCTCTTTTCAGCTCGGTTGCTTCCCGATAGCATCTCTCTGATCAGTTGGTTATGTTTCTAGCTTAGTTGTTGTTCTTATCGCCCCGTGGTCACTACGTGATCACGAGGCAGCCAGACGCCTGTCCAGTCACCTTTCCCCCCTCCCGCTCTTCCATAGGGTCGGGGGGGAGGGTGGCTGCCCATGCTCGCTCACATACCCGAGCCTGCCTCCCTCTCTCCCCCCAGGCGGAGGGGGTAGAGGGCGGGACACGACCCAGACTGGACTCGACCTCTCCGGCTTCTCGGTCCGGTCGGGTGGTGAGGTGCGGGGGGACTGGCCTTTCCCCCCTACATTACTACCCCGTCGCTCCGTTACTAGCCCGAGTCTGTATGTCCCTTGCTCTTTCCCACCTTACTAGGGCTCCTTTACCACCGGAGACCTGGCATCCAGCGGAAAGGTGCTAGTCTACCCCACGGGGTGGACCGGAACATACAAGCGGTCCCATCTAACCTCTCCGTTTCACTGAGTTATACACTCCGCCACGCACTGGACTTAGTCCGGTACGTTCGAGTTTTTAGGTTTAAGATCTATTATGTTAAACTATTAAGTTTATCTTAAGTACCTTAAACCATCCCCCCTCCCTTCGTGTTTCACCGGATCCCTCCGGGGTTATAGCCTATTCAGGCAATTAAGGGAGGGGTTATGCCCAAATTTTTTTCCGAGCTCCGGCATGCAACGGAGTTCTTCTGTCCTTTAGCCTGTAAGTGATAGTCTTTAAGATACTCATGTGTCTTTTCACTTACAGACCACCAACTGTGAGCATCCGGGATGCGCCGCCACACTTCAGGACCCATGTGGACGCAAGTTGCCGGTCCCATGCTCCATGCGCGACTCCGCACGGGGACATCCAGGTCTGGTACCATGAAACGTTTGTACCATCTGTTACGATCTGGGGGTTTTTTTGAGCCAGCTTTTAGACGGGGTAAGTATTCCATCTCCGGTAGCTGGTCCTCATCTGTTATAGTGCTTAAGTTTTGCATCAATCACTCTAACTTAAGGTAAATTCAAGGGGTCCTATAGCCCCTATAATTTTAAGTTACGCTTTAAGTTAGCTTTAGTTTTAAGTTATTCTTAAATCTAATCAATACCCTCTCTTCCAGGCGCCGGCCGTGAGGGATACTGCACTGGCAACCCTGCGGGCCTGGGTCGGCGGTTTCGGGAAAAACGCCGCCAAGGGTATGCCCTACATCCTGGAGAAGAGGTTGGCGGTACTAATCTTCCCCCGGAGGCAGGCAAAGCGACAGGCTACGTCGACCCAGTAGAGGCGGCCCCGACTATCGCTTTCATCAGCAACAGCTGGCTGCTCGTTGACGGACCAAGGCCAGGACATCTCCTCGAAGTCGCGACATGGATAGATAATGTAGAACCTATGTAGGGGAACAACCTGGTTGGCGAGGTAGGTAAGTTGGACACCCAAAGGTATACCCTTGGGTGCAACTGCTTCTTCTACTCCTGCAACCTCTCATCCTTCCAAGGCTTTACGGGTAACGAATTATATAACTTCTCCTGACGCTTCAGTTAGACCCAAGGTCAAGGGTCAAACAGTGAAATCCTTGACGAAGACGTCGTCGTCATCTAAGAAGACGGCTTCGGCGTCATCCTCTTCTCATAAGTCTCCGGCTAGGAATCCCGGAGCAGAGAGATCCAAAGCTTTCTGGGTCCGGCTCTAAGTCCTCGAGGAGTAAATCCTCCAGAGAGAGATCTCACACTCCAGCGGAGTCGTCAGTTCCGCTACCCTTGGTTCCAGTTCAGAGAGCACCCCTCCACCTCCGCAGCAGCTCCGCCTTTGGACTCCAATGCTGGTCTGTTACAACAGGTGACCTGGTTGGGTCTCTGAAAAGTAGCATGGAACAAATGATCTCTCGGTTGTCGGATAGGATTACCTCTCAAGACAACATTATAGCCGGACTGAGCCAAGCTCCTCTAGCCTCTCCTCCACCTTTCAACACAGGTGGAGCCCAGCTTTCCCCGTATGACTCTCTACCTCCGTTCTCAATGAACAACCCTTGGAGAGTAGCGTCATACGCCCCCTTCCAAGACGGACTCATTTCTATCCCGGAATGTGGAACTCGGAGGATCGAGGACTTCGAGTTCTACCCGGAAGACCTTCAGCCTCGTTCATCGGCTACGCCAGGCTCACCGCCTCAGCCATGACTCGGGATGATAAAGTACCAAAGGAGACAGTCCTCTATTGCGCGTGACCAGGTCAGAGAGAATGGCTCAGGTGTCTAGAGGCATGGATTGTTCCAATACGAAAATCCAACCTTTCAAGAGTCCGTTCACGATCTTTACGATGGATGAGAGTACCCAGCTCCCTTTCCTGACAAAGATCGCGACATCTACCATTCCAGCGGCCCAGAAGGGGGGGACCCCATGCCGCAACTGAAGGAAGCAGATCCTACATCTCCGTTACTTCCTTCAGCCGTGAGAAATTTGTGGGGAAGACTTACCTAACACCTTCTCAGCTGGCAAAACTCAAACCGGACTGTGCTATGGAGCAGTTTGGTGAGAAGCTACCTAGGCTTCCAGATAGCCTTATTCAGGCAGAATTTGACGCCAAATCGCGGTTAGCCAGGTCTATTAATTCCATGGCTATGACCGAGGTGGCTACCATAGCCTATGGGTCAGAACCGCTCTTCAAGCTTCTTACTAAATCCTTGACTCAAACGGTACAGTCAGATATGTTTGAGTTTGCCACTGCTAGGACGAATTGTAGGAAACATGTCCTACAAGAAGCAACTATTCGGCACGAGCCGAATAGGTTACTTGCGTCAAGCATCTGGGGAGCAGACCTCTTCCCAGAAGCGATGGTGAAGGAAGTTCAGTCAGAGGCTACGAGATTGAACCAGAGCCTTAAGGACCGTTGGGGTCTTACGGCCAAGAGACGACAAGATCTAGCAGCTAGGGGTAAGGGTCAAAGGAAACCTAGACGTTTCCAGCCCTACCAGAAAAAGCAGCCACGCTTTTCTCAGCAAGTTCCGGCTGTTCCCTTGGTGCAAACAGCCCAACCTTCCACCTCAAAGGCTCAATCACAGCCGATTTACGTTATCTCCCCTCAGCCTCAGCCCTCCACCTCTTACGCCCTCTCTCCAGCTTACAACCAAGCCTTCGAGAGTCAAGCTTCACAGAAGTATGACCGCTCGGGTAAGGGAGGCAGAGGTAAGCGATCCATTTCGGGGTGGGAGAGGATCGGGAGGTCCCTTTAATAGGAAAAACAAAACTTTCAGGGGAGGCCGAGGAGGCTACCAGAACCAATGAGGAATTTCAGGTAGGAGGGAGGCTGTTTCACTTTCGCCACCGGTGGAACTTCAGCAAGTGGGCTCAGAGCATTGTGTCAAAAGGCCTGGGGTTGGAGCTGGTTAACGAACCCACCCCCTCCAGACCTTTCGCCAACTTCCGTTCCAAGGAATTGTCGGAGTATGCGGAGGATCTCCTTCAGAAGGAGCTATAGCGAGAGTCAAAAGGCGGTTAAAATTTCAAGGACGCTTGTTCAGCGTGGCCAAACAAGAAAGGCTCACAAAAAAGAAGGGTAATCTTAGACTTGTCCCGCTTAAACTTAGCCATTCGCTGCGACAAGTTCAAGATGCTCACGATCTCGCAGGTGCGGACCTTACTTCCCGTGTGGGGCCGTCACCACCTCTATCGATCTTACAGACGCTTACTATCATATCCCTATTGCAAGAACACTTCCGTCCGTATCTGGGGCTTCAAGATAGGAGACCAGACATTCTCCTTCAAAGTAGTTCCTTTCGGGCTCAACGTAGCCCCAGGGGGTACGAAGCTGGCGGAAGTAGTAGTTCAAAAACAACTCAGATCGCAAGGGATTATGGTAGTAGCGTATCTCGACGATTGGTTGATCTGGGCTTCAACAGTCGAGGAATGCAACAGAGCAACACTGAAAGTAATTCAGTTCCTGGAATATCTAGGCTTCAAGATAAACAGGACCAAGTCAAGACTCACCCCAGAGTCAAACTTTCAGTGGCTAGGCATTCAATGGAATCTATCCTCCCATACTCTGTCGATTCCATCATCCAAAAGAAAAGAAATAGCGAAGTCAGTCAAGCAATTTCTGAGTCACAAACTGGCATCAAGAAGATCCCAGGAAAGGATCTTGGGTTCTCCCAGTTTGCATCAGTGACAAACATAACAAAATAATGAAAGCCAAACTGAAAGACCTAACCAGAATCTGGCGCTCACGAGCAAATGTCAGGTCCAGGGACAAATTATCCTCAGTCCCTCTGATTCTAAAGAATCGACTCCGGGCCGTGGGCGAAAGTCAAGAACTTGTCGGTGTCAGTGCCCCTTCAGTTTCCTCCACCAGGGATCACCATCCACACAGACGCGTCATAAGCGGTTGGGGAGGATATTCCCAGTTCAAAAAGGTTCAAGGAACGTGGTCACCTCAGTTCCGTCAGTTCCATATAAACGTACTGGAAGCAATGGCAGTGTTCTTGACTCTAAAAAAGTTACGCCCGCCAAAGTACTCCCACATAAAGCTAGTCCTGGACAGCGCAGTGGTGGTAAACCATTGTGTAAACAGAGGAGGCTCCAAGTCACGTCATCTAAATCATGTCATGATAGCCATCTTTCTCCCTGGCGGACAAGTTCAGTTGGCATCTCTCCTCCACTCATATAGCTGGAGTGAGAAACGTCATAGCAGATGCTCTATCCCACGATCAGTTACACTCTAGAGTCGGAATGGTCACTGGACAACAGTTCGTTCCAATGGATTCTTCGAGAGTTCCAGGTCTCAGGTGGATCTCTTTCGCATCTCAAGTGCAACCACAAACTCCCGTGTTATGTGGCCCCCAACCTGGACCCTCTGGCCTATGCCACGGACGCCCTGGCTCTAGACTGGAACAACTGGAGGAGATTTATGTCTTTCCTCCGGTGAATCTTCTCATGAAAGTCTTAAACAACTCAGGACATTCAAAGGGAGGTCAAGTGGCTCTAGTAGCCCCAACGACTGAGGCCGAAGAGCAATTGGTACCCTCTCATTCTGGAACTGGTCTTCGCCCTCTTCGGATCCCAATCCCAGGCTCTCCCAGTCAGTACAAACGAAGACTGTGTTCGCTTCCTCAGGGATGCTCAAAACCCTAACTTTATGGATTTCATGAAGTTTGCAGCAAAAGGGATGCGAATATTGACCCTCAGAATATTCTCTTCTTGGAATCAGATAAAAGAGATTCAACTTTGAGACAGTATGATGCTGCTGTCAAAAAGTTAGCAAACCTTCCTGAAAGAAATCAGATATTAGGAATCATGACAATCAATTCAGCTATATCCTTTTTCAGATCCTTATTTGAAAAAGGCTTAGCAGCTAGCACAATTACGACAAACAAGTCAGCCTTGAAAAAGATTTTTCAATTTGGGTTCAACATAGACTTGACAGATTCCTACTTCTCGTCTATTCCCAAGGCATGTGCTAGACTTAGACCTTCGGTAAGGCCTACGTCAGTATCATGGTTCTTAAACGATGTTTTAAAGCTGGCTTCAGAAACCAATAATGACACATGCTCGTTTATAATGCTCTTAAGAAAAACCCTATTTTTATTAAGCTTGGCCTCAGGAGCTAGAATTCAGAACTGTCGGCGTTGTCCAGAGATCCGGATCATATTCAGTTCCTTCCCACAGGGGAAGTGCTACTTTCTCCGGAACGTAGCTTTATAGCAAAGAATGAAGATCCTTTGATGAGGTGGGAACCATGGAAGGTACTACCCCTTCCACAAGATCTATCTCTTTGCCCAGTTTCAGCCTTACGAGCCTTTCTATCTAGGACCAATCCTCATCCTCATCGGGTCCTCTCTTTAAGAGAGAAAAAGGTGGCACTTTATCTATTAAAGCATCAGGCAACAAATCCTGTACTTCATTAAACAAGCCAATCCTGACTCTTTCCCAAAAGCACATGATGTCAGGGCAGTAGCCACCTCAATTAACTATTTCCAACATATGAACTCGATGAGTTGAAAAAGTATACTGGATGGAAATCGCCGACAGTGTCAAACGTCATTACTTAAAGTCCTTGGAAGCTCTGAAATTTTCAGCAGTTGCAGCGGGGAACATAGTTTCCCCATGACTCTGACTAATCTTAGTAGAAGATCCAGTCCTCCTTTTCTACCTACCTCACCCAACAGTTCGTCTATTTCCTGCCTTGTTCATTTACGATCACCTTGTGTCTTAGCTGCTTTTATGATGATGTAGTGGGTGTCCCTTATTTTTTGCTAGGGACACTCACATTTGATGGTGATTATTGATCTGGTGGATGTCGTCTCCTTATTTTTATGCTAGGAGATACATCTTATTATAATGGTTACGGGTTTTGTATATTAAGTCATATACATTCCTTTATATATTATTACTGTTGAGTTTGTTTTATTCAACTTTTATGTTAATTGCTTTAGAATGTTTTGATACATAGCTTTACACAGATACCATTTTGTACATATATGACATATTTCTCCTGTATATATGTATATTACCTTAAGTTAAGAAATATTATTAGAATTAAGTGTAATTTAAGCAATATTTCTATTTTGTATCACTGTGTATATGTATCCTTATTAGCAATTATATTTGTTTATTTTTATTTTATCTTTTATTTGAGACCTCTGTATGTTGAATTCTTTACAATCTTGGGCTATTCTCTGTACGATTTTCGCGCAGCGACACGAGCTGAGCCCAGAAAGGGATTTTGACGTAAGGAAAAATCTATTTCTGGGCGATTGGCTCGTAGTCGCCAGCGAAATCCCACCCGCCCTACCCATCCCATCGCCAAGATTGTCTGCTAATTCAGGATGGCAACAGAGGCGCAGCAGTCGGCAGCAGGGATGGAGTAGTAGTATAGGTGCTGCCCACTCTGTGGGTCGGCTCTCCTCTTGGGGGATTTTGTAGTGGGAGAATTCTATTGGTTTTTGGCTCGTGGTAGTGGTCTCACTCGCCATAGTGTTCATACCGACACCCTCGGGAGGAGTGAGCGAGTCAGTTATACTGACCTTTTTCTTTATTTATTTATTTATTCTCTGGTATGTGTTAGTACATTTACCCTAGAAATAATAGATTAAAGGATATTTCGCTGGCGACACGAGCCAATCGCCCAGAAATAGATTTTTCCTTACGTCAAAATCCCTTTTATGGTGCTATGGCACCAATATTCGGTTAATGGCACTGATAACCAGTACTCAACATGTTATGGTGCCATAAATTGGCAATTTTATGGCGCTGGACAAACCCCATAAAACTGGATCGCCATTAGTCTGCTGATAACCGGGAACTGCCTGTACTAGTTACTACATAGCTGTAGTTTCCACTCATATGGCAACAAATTCAAAATTTTGCAGGTAGCACTTCAGTATATGTAATTTGTGTAGATAACATCCCGTTCTGCTAACAGAATACAGGAACGACCTAGCAGACAATTCTCATTCATTTCCTGCCATCTGTGGTGGCAACAGCTGGTCTGACAGTAGCTCTGGTTATTTTACCAGATTCCGATGGGGACTTCAAGTTAACCATTTAAAATGCATTTTTAGTAACTTCAAGCTGACATCCTTCAGGATGAGTTTTTCCCTTATTTTGTATTTTAGTTGATTCAATAAGTCATCAACCAACTGAAGTAAACAACGCCATTTATGGTTTGTTTACCGGTTAGGGTCTTTGCAGTGCAATAACAGTATGCCTTAAAAGTAATTCTCAGATGTTACAACATTACATTACAGGCAGTCCCTGGTTATTGGCAGGGGTTCCATTCTTAGCAGGGTGCTGATAAATGAAAGCTGCCATTAACCGAAGTGCAGCGATTTATGGTGCTTATGGTGCCGATAACTGGTTAATGGCGCCATAACTATTATCAGCCACTCGGCCCTTTATGCTGGTAGACAAGCCCCTTAAAACCGGATCGCAGTTAACCAAGTCCGCTGATGACCAGGGACTGCCTTATACTAAAGTAAGTGGTTGTGTGTGGCGCCTTCTACATTAATCCATAATTTTGGCAGTTGATGAATTAAGGCTAAATCTCTTAGAGAGCTGCTGATAATAGTTTTGTTTTAAAAGTAATATTGGAGTGTTGCGACACTCCAATATAAAAGTAAATTGGTCTTCTCTTAAACCTTTTTGCCATTTGGCTATCACTTTGGGCAATTTATGAATTGCTTTACAGCGTTGAACTACTAGCAAGGCCATCAATATAATTTTGCTTAAAGTAATTCTCGAATGTTTTGGCATTCGGTTATAAGTAGGTTATCCAGTCCCTGGTTATCAGAGAACTGGGTTAATGGTTATCTGGTTTTTATGGGGCTCATTAACGCCTAAACATCAGCAATTTATGACGCCATAATGGCTGAATTTTGGATATCAGTGCCATAAGGTGCTAATAATAGAGTTATGACGTCATAACATACTCAACAGAGGCGCCATTAACCAAAATTCTGCACTATAAATCACCGAGTTCTGCTTAGTGGCGGTTTTCATTTATCAGTACCCTGCCGAGAATGGAACCTCCACCAATAACCGGGACTGCCTGTATTCAGTTATGCAAGTGAAGCATATTTGATCTACAGTAGTACCTCAGACTTGAACTTAATCCGTTTCAGAAGGCTATTCGAAGTACGATTTGTTCCAAATATGAAACAAATATCCTCATAAGAAATAAAGGGAATCAGGATAATTTGTCCCAGCCAACCCAAAAAGTCCCTCTTTTCACATTTTTTCTATTATTAATGTGTTCAAAAGTTAAATTAAGAGTGTAAAGTAATGAAACGGTACGTTATTTGAAGTAAATTTTTTTTTTTTTTTTTTTTTTTTTTTTTTTTTTGTACGATTTATGAACTGTTTGGTGTAAATGGTGCCTGGCTGGCTGGGGGATGGAGGGAGGAGAGATGGAAACCCTTTTAGGAAACTGAATTAGTTGCAGTATGCAAAGGGTTGATGACAAAATTCCATTTTATTTACATATTAGGTACAAAGATATTCAAAGGAATCAATAGTGGTGATGTCTAGAAGAGGCAGAGAGAAGGAGGATGAGAGAGAGGAGAGAGAGAGAGAGAGAAGAGAGGAGAGGGAGAATAGGAGTAATCAGCATGTTTACACTTGGATCTTAAGTGCACAAAAGACATTAATTATGCCACAATACATCAACTTATACTGTTGGCAAAACGGCAGACTTTTAAAACATGAGGATTTTGCAAACAAATGAGTAATAAGTCAAGAATGCAACAAAGGAAAGTGAGATAAATAATTCACAAGGAAGCCGTTTAACAAAGAATTGAAAGCATGCAGAATCTGAAAGCTGCACCTGTTTGTTTATTACAGAGCTTAGTTACTTTTTTACGTAGTAAAAAATCATAAAAAAGCAATTTTCACAAGATAGGTATTTTACCGTAACAAAAATAAAAATGATTTGGGCAGATCGAGTGTAAGTAAAAGAAATGGGCGAATAACCATTCCAGCCCAGCTGATAAGCCAGTGGGAAGCAGTGCCCTGTCTCTCTCTCTCTCAATTTTATTTACATATTAGGTACAAAGATATTCAAAAGGAACATCCAATAGTGGGTTGTATGTCTGAGAGAGAGAGAGAGCGAGATGAAGAAGAGACGGAGAAGATTGGAACGAGGAATGAGAGCAACCGCGGAGAGAGAGAGAGGAGAGGAGGAGATGTAGAGCGGAGGAGAGGAGAGAGTAATCAGCATGTTTACACTTGGATCTTAAGTGCACAAAAGACATTAATTATGCCACAATACATCAACTTATACTGTTGGCAAACGGCAGACTTTTAAAACATGAGGATTTTGCAAACAAATGAGTAATAAGTCAAGAATGCAACAAAAGGAAAGTGAGATAAAAATAACTTCACAAGGAAGCCGTTTAAACAAAGAATTGAAAGCATGCAGAAGCTGAAAGCTGCACCATGTTTTTTTGTTATTACAGAGCTTAGTTACTTTTTACAGTAGTAAAAATCATAAAAAAGCAATTTTCACAAGATAGGTAGTTTTACCGTAACAAAAATAAAAATGATTTGGGCAGATCGAGTGTAAGTAAAAGAAAAAATGGCGAATAACCATTCCAGCCCAGCTGATAAGCCAGTGGGAAGCAGTGCCCTGTCTCTCTCTCTCTCTCTCTCTCTCTCTCATCTCTCTCTCTCTCTCTCTCTCTCTCTCAGCGCACCGAACACTGACTTGAGCAAGCTTATTTTTTTTTTATTTTATTTTGTTCATGAAACTTACCTGTCAGATATATATATAGCTGTATTCTCTGAAGTCCGACAGAATTTCTAAAAACTTACGACACACGTAGTGGGAGTTGGGTGGTTAGTACCCATTCCGCCGCTGGGAGGCGGGTATATCAGGAACCATTCCCATTTTCTATCAAGATTTCTTCTGTCGCCGGTGGTCGTAAACACCTGTTTACACACCTCCGCCTCAGGATTTTGGAAAACTTTTCATTGCTTGAGTATCCTCTTGACTTTTTTGGTTTTTTTGGTTTTGGATCGATAGCTTGGCATACGTGACTTTGGACTGTTTTTGTAATTTGGCTTTAGTTTTTTTCTTTAAATATGTCTGGATGTAGTTCGCTAGTGCCAGGTGTGTTCGAAAGTTGAATGCAAGGTTAGGCTACACAAACCTTGGTTGATCCTCACACATTGTGTAAAGGGTGTAGGGGGCAAGAGTGTAAATATGATTTGCGCTGTAATGAGTGTGAAAGCTTGGATGATTTACAATGGAAGACGTATGAATCCTACGTAAATAAGTTAGAACGTGATAGGATCAGGAGGTCTTCCTCCAGGAGTAAGTCGGGTAGCAGACAGGGTCTTCAATGTATCCCCTTCTAACCCTCCTTTAGATTTTGTGTCTCCTAACCCCCGTAGTGTTGCCTTCGGGCCCTCAAGTGGTGTCTGCGGAGGGTAATGCCCTTTCGCCTTATCCTTGCTTATTGAAGACGCTTGAATCTAAAGTGCTTGCCCTTGAAAACAGCAAAATAAGTGCAGTGATAGTGCCCTAGTGAAGTGAGGGGGCGTCAGATCGGCCCTATACGCCTCTAGGCTGGGACCTCTGCCGGACTCCCAGGACTCAGGGAGAGGGCATGTCGAAGGCCGAAGGAGGGTTACGGGGACCCCCCCACCGATCTGACGTCCCCTTCAGCAGTTCCTGTGGACGCTTCCCAGGCTGCTAAGGAGCGTGCTCGAGCACGTATCCTGAAGGATTGTTTTTCGTCTTCCGACGCGTCCTCCCCGCACAAGGGGTGGGAATCTCGTTCGGATTCGCGACCTTTGAAGAGGACTCTTCAAGATCTTGACGCTTCACGTCTTTGCTTTATGTCTGAGGGCCTTGGCATTCGTTCTCCGGAAAGCGTAGCTTTTCCGACCCCAGAAGAAGTCTAGGACGTCATCCGATGATGACGCCCGCGAGCGCCCCAGTCGCTCTAGAGCCCAAGGCTGTTTCCTGGGATAAGGAAGAAAGGCAATCCCCCTCGCCCCTCTCCTTCTCACAAGCGCAGCTCGTCTCCGCGTAAGGAGACATCTCAGACGGAGATCATCATTGCTATGCAACGGCAACTGGACGCTTTACTGAAGCAGAAGGAGACGGATCCTCGTCGCAGGTAAGACGATAGACTTCCGATCAAGAGAACAAGGCAGTCTTCTCCAACTGCTCCTCTCGTCTTCCCCGTCTCCTGATATTTCGCCCTCTAGACTTCGTTTTGCTCCCCCCAGGTGTTGTCTAGAGGTGACGTTAGACGTCAGGGTAGAGAGAGATCTCTTCATGCTCCTCTCTCTTCCCGTAGAGAGGACGCTCGGCGTTCCGACTTCGACGCTTTCTGCTGACGAAGAGTTTTTGTAGCTGTCGGACGGACTTCTATGCGTTCTGCCCCTCTTCGACATGACAATGTTGACGCTCAACGGTACGCTAGTCGGGTAGTTGATCAAGTTTCTTCACGGGACGTTCGTAAGGACGCTTTCGCGGGACGTTAGAAGAGTCACTACTGATGGACGCTCCTTTGGACGCTGCGCTGGACGCTCGGTCGGACGCTGATTTGGACGCTCGAGAGGACGCTAGGTTGGACGCTCAGATGGACGCTCGTAGACGTTGTAGTAAGAGCCTCGGTGACGCGAATGTGGAAGTTCGATATCACTCGGTATGTTGTTCCCGAGGTCTTGGTGACGCTTCACGTCTTATTTCTTCTTCACGTTCGCCTCTAAAGGTGATTCCTGATCCTGTGACTGTTAAGGATCCGTTACCCTCTTCTTCTCGTCATCGTTCAGATAGGAGACTTGGAGCGAAAGGACTTGTGCCTCTTCCTTCGGATTTGCACTCGGGGAAGGAAGAAAAGGAGAACTTAGCGGTTCTTCTGAGGAGGTTGACGAATAACATCCTGCTACTTCTGCTTCGTCAGATTACCAAGTTTGGCACGGCTACTTCGTGATTCGTTTGGAGATACTTTCCAGCCTGCCTGCTCCTCCTTCTCCTCCTTCCTCCTCCCTTCTCAGTTTTCGTCGTCGAAGACAAGCAAGACTCCAGGGTTCGTGAAAATGAAGACGTCGTTGTCTACTAGAAGAGCTTTTTCCGGAAGGTTAACGCCTGGATGGAGTCTAGGAAAGCAAAGGGAAGACTAACTTTCGCCTCGCCTTTCCGTCTAGACTTAGCGGGAAGGCAGGGATGTGGTATGAGACAGGCGAGGAATTAGGATTGAAGGTTCCTACGTCTGCTTAAGGTGGATTTTCGCAGCGTGGTTTGATGCCTCAAGGAGGGCCCTTTTTCGCCTCAGCTAAAGTGTCATGGACGACTTCCGAACTGGACCATCTTTTGAAGGGACTGTTTAGGTCCTTGAGTCTTCAACTTCTTGACTGGTGTCTTGGAGCTTTAGACAACCATCTCGTAAGCCAGATTCGATCAGCTTGGGGGAGCTGTCCAGTGTATTGTCATGCATGGACAAGGCCGTCAGGGATGGCTCAGAGGAGTTAGCCTCTCATTTTTCAGCAGGGGTGCTTAAGAAAAGGTCGCTTTATTGCAACTTTGCGGCTAAATCTGTCTCTCCCCTCACAGAGGACAGAACTTTTTGTATGCTCCCTTCTCGAGTTATCTCTTCCCCCAAGCTATGGTGAAGGATCTGGCAGTTAGTCTTCAAGAGAAAGCCACGCAAGACCTGTTGGCTCAGTCTTCGAGACGTCCGGCTGGCCCTTCAACGTCTTCAGGAGCCCAACCGTTAGAAAGCAGAAGCCCTTTCGTGGAGGGACTTCCGCTAGATCGTCTCCTCGAGGAAGAAGCCTTCCTAGAGGTAGAGCCCCTTCCAAGTCTAGGGCAAGAAGTGAGAGATCGTGCCTTCAGCACCGGTAGGAGCCAGGCTGCAGTTGTTTGCAGAAGCCTGGAGAGAAAGAGAGGCAGACACCTGGTCTCTCGACGTCATAGAGAGGGTTACAAGATCCCTTTCATAAAGCCGCCCCGTTGACTTCCACTCCCAGGGACTTGTCCCCATCGTATCCTCAAACAAAACGGAAGATACTTTTCGATCTGCTCGAGCAGATGCTCGAGAAACGGGCAGTGGAACAGGTTTTAGACCTGGCAACGCCAGGATTTTACAACAGATTGTTTCTTGTACCGAAACAATCGGGAGGGTGGCGGCCGGTCTTGGATGTAAGTCGTCTAAACCTCTATATAGAAAAGCAGAGGTTCAAGATGGAGACACCTCAGTCAGTTCTGGGGGCCTTAAGACCTGGAGATTGGATGGTATCACTCGACCTCCAGGACGCCTACTTTCACGTTCCGATACATCCCCAATCGATGAAGTACCTTCGGTTCGTACTGAAAGGGAAGGTCTTTCAATTCAGGGCTCTTTGTTTCTTAGACTGAGTACGGCCCCTTTTATCTTCACCATCTTTAATGAAGACGTGGGGAGGTGGCTCCATCTTTCCAACATCAGAATCTCGCTCTATCTGGAAGACTAGCTCATACGAGCCTCCTCGCAGACCCGGTGCCTGAAGGACTTGCAAACGACCCTGTCTTTAGCTGCGTCCCTGGGACTTCTGGTGAACTTCGAAAAGTCACATCTGACCCAAACACAGTCCATCGTGATCTGGGGATTCAGATGGATTCAGTGGCTTTTCGGGCTTTTCCGTCCCCAGGAAACGTCAGACAACAAGGCATAGAAAAAGTGTCAGCCTTTCTAGGGAAGGATTCATGCTCGGTTGAGGGAATGGATGAGTCTGCTGGGGACCATTTCCTCGCTGGAGAAGTTTATTTCCCTGGGGAGGCTACACCTCCGACCTCTTCAGTTCTTTCTGTCGGACAACTGGACAGAAAAGGACAACTTTGACATGAAGTTATGGATCTCGGAAGAGGTGAAGAACCATCTAAGATGGTGGCTCGATCCGTGGAAGCTGTCAGAGGGCATATCCTCAAGCTTCAGAAACCGACCTAGTGTTGTTCTCCGACGCGTCGTCATCCACGGGGTGGGGAGCAACTCTAGGGGGGGAGGAAGTGTCAGGTACCTGGAGAGGGGAACAGGTAACCTGGCATATCAATCTTCAAAGAGCTGGCAGCGGTTCAATTAGCGCTCCAGTTCTTCCAGAACAAAGTCTCCCGTCGTGTAGTTCAAGTCAACTCGGACAACACCACAGCCCTGGCATACTTGAAGAAACAAGGAGGAACACACTCTCGCTCCCTGTTCGCTCTAGCGAAAGAGATTCTTCTTTGGGCAAAGGAGAGAGAAGTCACGATATTGACAAGGTTCATTGCCGGAGTCGAGAACGTCCGGGCAGATCTCCTCAGTCGACAAGGACAGTTATTGCCGACAGAGTGGACCCTCAATCAAGACGTATGCCAGGAGCGTGTGGGGTCTTTGGGGATGTCCCTTAGTGGACATCTTTGCAACGTCCAGGACGCGAGACTTCCCCTGTATTGCTCCCCAGGTTCTCGATCCGGGAGCAGTAGCAGTAGACGCCCTTCTATGGGATTGGACGGGCCTAGATCTCTACGCTTTTCCCCCCTTTCAAAATCCTGGGGGAGGTGATGAGAAAATTCGCAGCATCGGAGGGGACGAGGTTGACTTTAATCGCCCCCTTTTGGCCCGCAGCGATCTGGTTCACAGAGTTGATGTTCTACCTGGTGGATTATCCGAGATCTTCCCGTTAAGGAGGATCTTACTCAAAACAGCCCCACTTCTAGAGGTACCACAAAAACCTCTCCGCTCTGAGTCTGACTGCGTTCAGACTATCCAAAGTTGGCCAGAGGGAGAGGTTTTTTTCGAAATCAGTGGCTAAAGCTATCGCCACCGCGAGGAGACCATCATCAATCGCTGGGTTTACCAATCGAAGTGGTCAGCCTTTAGAAGTTGGTGTAAGAGAAAAGGAGTTTCCTCTACCACTACCTCTGTGAGCCAGATCGCCGACTTCTTGCTTTATCTTAAACAAGATTTGAAGCTTGCAGTGTCAACCATTAAAGGCTACAGAAGCGTCTTATCTGTAGTTTTTCGCCATAGAGTCTTGACCTCGCTAATAACAAGGATCTCCATGATCTATTGAGATCTTTTGAGATGACCAAGGTGACCCGCTACCGAAGTTACCTTCGTGGAACCTGATGTGGTCCTCAAATATTTAATGTCAAATCGCTTTGAACCTCTTTCCTCTTCGTCTCTACGAGATTTGACGAAGAAAACTGTATTCCTAACCGCTCTGGCGACGGCGAAGAGAGTTCGCGAAATACAGGCTATCATAAACCACGTCGGCTTCAAAGGGCATAATGCGGTCTGCTCTTTGGGTATGTCGTTTCTGGCCAAAAACGAAAACCCTTCCAATCCGTGGCCTAAAATGTTCGAGATCAAGGGTATGGCAGAGATCATTGGTCAAGAGCCAGAAAGAGTTCCTGTGTCCTGTTAGGGCTCTTAGAGAGTATCTTCGTAGAACGAAGGATTGTCGAGGTTCTGCGGAGAACTTATGGTGTTCGGTCAGGAGACCAAACATGCCCATGTCCAAGAATGCACTGGCATTCTTTTTAAGAAACACCATTAAAGAAGCGCACTCTTCTTGCAAAGACAGGGACTTTAAGCTGCTAAAAGTTAATGCCCACGAAGTAAGGGCTATTTCGACCTCAATAGCCTTTCAGAAAAACATGGCTCTTAAAGACATTTTAAGTGCTACTTTTTGGAGGAGTAACTTAGTGTTCGCCTCGCACTACCTACGGAGGTGAGAAACGACCTATGAAAACTGTTACTCTCTTGGGCCATACGTCGCCGCAGACACTATTTTGGGGGCAGGAGTAGTACTCATCCTTTCCCATAGAAAAGGGTAGGTGAGTTTTTAATATTTGTATGTTTATGGTTGTAGGGTCGGCTGCCGAGTACGGTCATCCCTTCCTTTAGCCTTTGGTATATGGGAGTTTGTTGTTAGGCTAACTTAGGTGGTGGTTTTGCCTCGTTGCCCTCAGAAGTATGGTCATGGTCTAGTCACATTGTGGTCCTGTCCCCGTTGACAGATCATCTAGAGCGCACCAACTACACAGGTCACTACCTTGTTGGTAACTCTAGTGAAGCAGAAGCAGGCTTGGGTGACAGTAATCACGAAGTCAGCTATGCTAACAGGTAAGGAACCAAGATGTCAATCATCTACATTTATATGTTTCCTAAAATCCTTTTTCTGTCTCTCCCACCGCCAAAAGTGGGATTCAGCTATATATATATCTGACAGGTAAAGTTTTCATGAACAAAACAATGATATTGTTAAGATACAATAAAGTTTGTTCATACTTACCTGGCAGATATATATATTTTTAGTACCCACCCACCTCTCCTCAGGAGACAGTGGAGATAGAAATCTGATAGAAAATGGGAATGGTTCCTGATACCCGCCTCCCAGCGGCGGGAATGGGTACTAACCACCCAACTCCCACTACGTGTGTCGTAAGTTTTAGAAATTCTGTCGGACTTCAGAGAATACAGCTATATATATATCTGCCAGGTAAGTATGAACAAACTTTATTGTATCTTAACAATATCATTTTTACTGTATTGCATTTGATTGTTTTCATGTTTTATCATTATGTTAAATTTATTATGAAATAATATTTTTTTTTTATGTGAATTGGTACTGCTTTTATGTACATATTATAGTAAAGATTTTACTATCTCTATTCATTCATTATATATTTCTCAAAAATATAAACGCCCCTCCATCTACCTCAAAATAGCTGTGTATTACCGCAATGACGAATGATTTTGTTAATCGTTTATGCTAAATTTTATTGTGAAAAGCTTTGTTCTTTCATTTTCTATTTTCTTAATATTGTTCAACTAGACTATCTCACTTGGCGCACCGAACACTGGCTCAATTAAGACTTTTTTTTATCTTTTTTTTCTGTATTGCATTTGATTGTTTTCATATTTAATCATTGTTAAATTTATTGGGAAATTCCCTTTTTTATGTGAATTGTTATTGCTTTTACATACATACAGTAATATTTAAACTCTCTCACAGTAATATTTAAACTCTCTCTTCTCCTTCTCTCTTCAACATATCAACGCTCCCTCGTTTAGTCTCAAGTCAGCGGGGCGTGATGTCACCATGGTTATGTACGATTTTATACATCTTTTATGCTAAATGTTATAATAAAAGTTAAATTTTATATTAAAGGCTTTATATTTTTATTTATTTTGTCAAATATGGTTATCATTAAACTATATATTGAAAATGAAGAATTTTTTTTAATACAGTTTAACGTGTAAGACCCAGTAGGCCGTCGAATAAAAGTATAAAGTAGATAATCAGTCAGTTCAAAGTACGAGCATTTGTTCAACAAATAATACAAAATTTTCTCGAAAATTGCTTCCGAAAAACGGAGTTCAACATAAGAAACGTTCGACAAACGAAGTACCACTGTATATCTAATTGTAAGGAAGGTGAGAGAGCATTTGGACATTGTGAACTAAGACTAAACAATTACTGCCTGAAGTAGGGATAATATGTATAAGAAACCAAGACTATACAATTACCACCTGAGGTAAGGAAAATATAAGAAAAGAAGAGCCCTTTATTTTGAAAACGTACTGGGGCTCGAGAGACGAGTGATCCCTGTGGAGGGATGTACAGTTATCGCATGGGCAGTACATATACTAAAATTGAAAGATTAGCTTGGCCTCTACACAAGAATAAACCAAACAAAGTGAACAGTGGTGGGCCCACCCATTTTTTTTTGGCGCCAACAGTCAGGCTTCCGGTGCAAGATCCTGTCTGGCCCGGCACCTGTTCTACCTTGTGCACCAGTTCTGATTGAACAGGGACCAAGTCAACCCCAGACAAGACCATCTGTGTCTGAGCTGTTGAACTTTTTTGGGATGTCTCCTCTTGTGTTTCTTCTCTAGTCACGCAAAAAAGTTTTTCTGTTTCAGGATTGGAACTGGGCTTTTGTTTAAAGGAGCAAGACAAGTGTATTTTGTCTTCCCTCCTAGTGTCTAAACAGCTCTAGGCCTTTTGTCAAGATTTTTGGAACCCTAGGTTTTTGACAGAAATGAAGGTCAAGAAGGAGACAATCCAGACTGTTCTTTCACCCATTCTCCAAGACATTTGTATATGAGCTTGAATATGCAGGGGGTTTGCTTTCAGATCCCCATCCAAACTCCAGAGTTTTTTGTTGTTCTGTCTTTAGGGACAGAGCTCCCCAATCGGGAGTCTGTGTTTTCAAAACTCCTCTGTAACACTACAGGCCCTCTCCCAATTCCTAGCTCTTTCTGCATTTGTCTTTCCCTTTTGTCAGGGTATAACTCCAGTTTTTAAATGTTGACTGATTGACTGACTTCTGCTGAGCTTAGTTCTAGTCATCATTTCAGCAACTCAGATCTAGGTCAAGGAGTCCAGTTGAGGAACTGAGAAGATGTTAGGGACTCTGTCCCCAAGAAGAGTGGAATCTTCACTTATGCTTTGGAGAGTGAAAACCCTTTCTCTTATGGCTCTAGTACTGCTTGACCTACCTCACATCTAGGCTATGGTAGTCTTTTTATTTAGATAAATACCTCGTTCCTAAACACCTGTTTTAAATAGAGAAGCTGGATTCATTGTTCCCTCTACACCATATAGCAGACAATAAATTTCATAGGACTTACTGGGCCATCAGTAGCATGTCCCTCCCATCATGACCTTTCAATCCCCTGGTTGTTGGGATCTGATTGTTGTATGAAGCAAACCAACCTTGGATCTATTGGCCTCTTCTAGGAACCTTTGCCTTACTCCAGTCATGGCACGTGCAACAGACATCATGCTACAGACGGTACTCCTTGGTGCTCCTCGCCTTATGCCCTTCTACATGATTGAGTAGACGCTAAACAGTCTCAGACTCAACTTCCAGTTACTCTCTTAGTCTGTTCTGACACATTTAATAGATTCAGAACCTGCTATGGTTGTTGGTGGACATTCTAAGAACTGTCCTTCATGCCATGTTTTCTCAGTGAACCTAGCTTCAGAGATATCTCTAAGGGTGGTTCAATCCTACCCAGACAGGTGACCAACTGTTTGGAGGGTTGTCTTTCGAAAAATCTTCTTGAAGTGTTGCAGAGGCTTTTACAAGGTTTAGAAGTCAACCTCCTCCACTGTCTACTAAATTTAGAGACTGTCTTCCAAAAGCTGGTATCTCAGACTCATCGTCTCATTTTATTCTTTGGACATTTTTTTTCAAGAGGGACCAGTTTATGCTTATCTCTGGTTAAGCGCAGAGAACTGGATTTGATCTTTTCAATGACCCAGGTCCTTTTATTTACCCAGCTAAGAGTAAGAGATGTGTTTTTTTCTTTTTCTTTGTTTTCCTTTGTTTTAGCTAAGAACGGGATCCATCCAAAGATCTGGATCCATTCTTTCTCCTTTGGAGCTGAACGGACACTCTTGGCTCACAGAAACTCCATCCAGCTCCGAATTCATAACTGGCTTGGCATCCAGCTTGCATGACACCAGTTACAGCTTGTTGCCAGCGCAGACTTCAAGCATCCAGGAGCGCTCACCAACCCTGAAGGGAAGGATTGAGAGCTCTGTTCAATTGGAGTTGTTTTTTAGGTACTTACCTGACCAGGATTTGATAATCAAGAGGGCCTTCTTATCCTTTGATGGTTGGTCAAGAACCCTCTCGCCATCTGACCAAGATCGCTTTGTCCTTCCTTAAGAGATTTTATCTGCTACATTCAGACTCAAGAAAACAACTATGCCCTCTTTTAGTGAAAGCTAAGAACATCAGAGCAGCCTCTGCTTATGTAGGTTTCAGGCTCACATGCCCTTTACTTCCATTCTGTATCGACCTACTGGAAGTATGATTGGCCTTTGCATCTTACTATTGTAAGGAATGAAAACTGAACTACTTGCTCTGATGGAGCCAGCTGCAGTCTGTTGCCAGCTATAAAGTTTCCAGAACCTCAGGTGTCTAGCTACTTTGGCGCCCAGAACTTAGGGTTCGCTTGGCGCCAACTTTTGAGCTTACAGCTCTATAAACTCCCAACAGCTCAACTACCATCCAGTTCTCCTGGTGCCCAGCTCACCTACTGCCAGTTACAGTTTGGTATTAGCAATTATTATACCTCTCCATGAGCTACCTTGGCTTACCTGGTGCCATGTCCAGACTGGGGTCAGCTGTAGTCTGTTGCCTTGAGTTGCCAGCTCGCCTGATACCCAGCTTGCTTGGTGCCAGGTTCAAGTCTGGCCCTTAGCACCCAGAGTTTTGGGCTCCCTGGTTGCTCAGCTCACTTGGCACCAGCTACAGTCTGGCACCAACTTTAAAGATTATGGCATCCGCAAACTCCTAGCAGTTCAGCGGGTGCCCAGCTCGCCTAGCGCCAGCTACTGTCTGGCACCTGTACTATTAATACCAACCCATGAGCTCCCATGTCTTGCCTGGCACCAACTCCAGACTGCACCAGCTTAGCATGTTTTTAATTCTGCAGTGTCAGAGGATAGGGACTGGCATGGTATGGCAAGAAGAAGCATAGGTTGTTCTCCTATCTCTTCACCTTTATGAGGTCTTGAGCTTTAGGGGCCATGAGGTACAAAGTACCTGCAGCGCCCACCACTCTTTATGGATGGGTTGTAGTGCTAAATATTTCAGTGTATTATAACATTTCTGTTTTTTTTTTTTGGCACTTTTAAAGTTTTGCTAAGCTATCTGGTAACTCCTTAGGTAACATAACTTCCACTAATGCTTTGATAACCATTGGAGTAATCCGTTGTTGCAAAGCTCCCACTTGAGTGGAGGCGACCCTTGGCTCTACCGCCATGCCACTACTACAGGTTAAATTGCAGTTTAAACTGCAAGCTCTCTTAACTCATAATGGTACAATAAGCTTTGTATTCAATGCTAGCAACTTTTCTATTTAAAATTTGTTGCATGACTTAATTTTTTGGAGTAGAATACTATGTCCATGTATCCCACATCCTATTAATTTGGGATTCATCTGTATAAGTACTTGGTAAGTTTCATATATAAACTTAATTTTTATAATAAAATAAAGTTTTATTTATACAGTAGACCCCCGTATTTGAGGGGGGATGCCTACCAGACCCACCCATGAATAGCTAGAATCCACGAATACTTAGAACCTTTATGAAAATGCTTAATACGGCCTATTTTGTTATTTCAAACTCGAGAAATAACCCACTAAAAATGCTTAAATGAAATAACCCACTAAAAATGCTTAAACTGGTTTTTTTAAGTTTTGTCACAAAAAGTGCAGTTAATCATGAAATTTGATATGAAAATTCAGTAATTTGTGGATATTTCTCACGAAAATACCGCAAATATGTGAATTTCCCGTGAACGATGGGTATAGAAGGTTCATAGAGAAATCCACGAATACATGACTCCACGAATAGTAGGGGTTGACTGTATACCTGTCAAGTAGGTGCAGAATCAGAGCCCAACCTCCTCCACTCTGATGAACATTAGGCATAAAACGAATGAGGAGTGTCTGGTAAGTTGTTCCAGTATTCTGTTAGTGGAGACGGGCTGCTGCTTACACAAACTACGTATATTGAAGCGCTACTGGCAAAATGTTGAATTTTAGCTGCTGTATGAGTGTAAACTACAGCTATCTAACTACTCAGTAAGTACAGGCAGTCCCTGGTTATCCGGGGGGGGCCGATTAATGTCGTTTATGGTGCCAACAACCGAAAGACAAGCCCCATCAACCAAGTCCACTGTTAACCGGAGACTGCCTTATATACTATACAGTGGACCCCCTGTATTCGTGTTCTCCGGATTCCTGGACTACACATTCGCAGATTTCTCTCGGGAACGTTTCCCCGCATTATTCGCGAAAGCTCGCCTATTTGCGGCATTCTTCTATGAGCAATATCCAGAAATTCCAGTTTTTTTATGAATTTCATCATGAAATGTACTTTTTATGAAAAAACTATTAAAAAAACCAAGTATAAAAATTTTTAGTGGGTTTTTCTTGAGTTTTAACTAACGAAATAGGCTGTTTTCAGAATTTTTTATTGGGTTGGGGGTTCCAAACTATTCGTGGATTCTAACTATTCATTGGGGGGTCTGGTATGCATCCCTCACAAATACAGGGGGACCACTGTGTAGTTAACAGGGGACTCGGTTAATGGCGATCTGGTTATATGACGCTTCTCTAGCGCCATAAAATTGGCGATTTATGATAGCACACAGAGTTTCAGTTATTGTTACAGAGGCTCCATTAACTGGTTGTTAACACCATTAACCAAAACTTTGAGCCATAACCGCCATAAATGTACAAGTTTCGGTTATTGGCGCTTTTCACCTATCAGCACCCAACCAAGTATGGAACCCCCACTGATAACTGGGGACTGCCTGTATATAAAACCTTATGAGATGTCAGGGTGGTGGAAAGACCATTGAAGATTCCTAGAAGGTTTATCCCTAATCAGAAACTTGTCAGAGTGGAAAGATTGCTTCTTTGAGTGAAATGTAAAATACTGTATGATATTAGTTTGATATTTCATTCTGCTGAAGGACAATATTTTTGGCGATTGAGGATTCAGGTAGGACAAAACTACCTACAGATTGGTCATCACATTCTCAAGTCCTGCAGCCGCTGTGGAATTAGAGGAGTGCTCAAACGTAGACTTAGTGGCATGTGAATGAACAGGAATGACCAGTCTACTACTACACCTTTGAGGTTCCTCAGGCTTGAGCAGTGGATGTGTTTCTTCAAGTTGGCCTGATTCAGACTCATATGCTTTTCTCCTTTATAAGTCTAAAGGCTAGTCCACACTAGGAAACATTGTTTGGAAACAAAGCTTGCAAACTGTTTGGAAACCATTTGCACAGTTCAGAAACAAAGTGTACAAACTGTTTGCAAACACATTTTACTATATATTTGTTTCCCATCTAAAATGGAAAACATTTTGTGTTTCTGTGTGTATATGTATGTATATACGCATATAACGCATATATATATATATATATGATATATATATATATATATGATTATATATATATAATATATATGTATATATATGTATATATATATATATATATAATATATATAGATATATATATATATATATATATATATATATATATATATATGATATATATATATATCTATATATATATATATATATATATAACTATATATATATATATATATATATATATATATATATATATATATAGTGTGTGTGTGTGTGTATTATATATATACATGTACATATGTAGGTGTGCATATCTAGTATACATTTATATATATACATGCACCTATACTACATGGGTACATATGTACAAATATGTATGTTCATACATGTGTGTGACACTCCTTTTTCTAAAAACTTCCTCAACCATCTTTTTTTCTTTCTCTTATCCCTCCTCAAGTGCAGTAAAACTGCCTCATAAAATACAGGCTACTGCACCAACACGCATCCTGACGACAACTGAGGTCTGGACAGGAAACATTACTTGCAAACAGTTTCTAAGCTGTTCGCAAACTGTTTGCAAACAGTGTTTCCTAATGTGGACAGGTATTAAGGAAAGTATTGGAAAAATTTCAATTAGTACAAGAATTGCTCAGTAACTCCTGTAGAGCCCTAGTAGTAGCCTCAGAGCAACTAATATTTTGGACTTACTAGCTCTCCCGGTAGATGTCCCTTGTACTACTATTCTTCCATCAGGAGAAATTGACTCCAACTACCAAATCCCATTCTTTTCTATTAACTTTCAGATCTCTCACTTAACCACTTGGATATGCTCAACCATCTCATCCCAATAAGGGGATTTTCAAGGTACTTGTGTATCATGGATTCTATCCTAGGGTGGAAAACAACTGTGGCCTTGTATCAGATGCAGTGGTTTGTGTATTGCTCAGGGTGCCATCCTAGAGGAATTTCCAGTGCCTGTACCCCTGTAGACAACAAGTATCTCTGCTTTCTTAGGTATAGTAAGAGTTTTTCACTGTCTTCTTTCAAGGTTATCATTCCTTACTTTCCTCAGTGGTGCATCATGTGCACTTAGGTCTGGCTGTTGATCAGTACCTTAAGGTTTTGAGATCAGTCAAGATTGAAGCCCCTTGAACTCAGTGTCAATCTCTCTGGGATTTAGAAGCAGCCCTACATTTCATCTGCAGATCTTTTTAGCCTGTGGAATGAGTTCCATTGAAGTATTTACTATGAAATTCTCTTTTAGTTAGCACTGTTGGTAGTTGAAAAAGTTAATTTATTGCAAGCACTCTCCGTAAGGTTGTTGTAAATGGGAATGCTATTTTATCTTTTGCTTAGACCTGAGAATGACGTTAGGGCAAAGTTTTTCTAGAACTGCAATAAGCCTGGAAGAAGCAGAGTTATCCTTTTATGGTGTGATTTTAGAAAATCTAGAACTTTCTTGTCAAAGGTTAAGCCTGGAATAGGCAAAGTTAACCTTTTGTTATGTGTTTTTAGAAAACTTAGATTGTTATTGTCAAAGGTTAAGCTTGTAGGAGGCAAAGTTAACCTTATGTTTTGTGGTTATAGCAAACCTAGAATGTCTTTGTCAAAAGGTTAAGCCTGGAAGAAGTAAAGTTGACCTTTTGTTATGTGGTTTTAGAAACCTAGAACATCTTTGTCAAAGAATGCTAGTTTCTCGGTGTGAGAGCCTTGCTACTTGAAGGGAGTCCAACATCTGGTGGCAGTAAGATCCAGAAAGGATTCCAGATCAGGTAAGAATAATTTGGGTTTCATGCAGAAACCTTTACGTCGATTGGCTGAGTCGATATTATCTAGCTACACTACCCACCATCCTCTTCTCAATGTGGGAATCAGCTATCTTTAACTGTAGGTCAGATTCATCCCAAAATAATATAAATTTTCATAATAAAATTTATTATTTGGGTGCTTGCTTACTGTTAAAGTACACCCCACTCAGCCTCCCCACAAATTAGTGGGCTGTCAAGGAGAATTATGACAAGAGCTAAAACATTCAAAACACATCTGGTGAAGAAGAGGTGTACTAGACAGTCATCTGGGCAGCGGAGATATGAGCTGTCTTTAACAGTAGGTGAGTATCTAAATAAAAAATTTTATAATGAAAATTTATATTTTATTTAGTGAATTTTCCCAAGGTAGTGATTAGTTTTAAAGTATGATGCCTTCTTTTTTGTCCTTTCACTTGAAAGTCTTTTATACTGTATTTGAATTAACTTGAGGTCCTGTCAAATGTTGGGAAGTAATTCATGTACGCTTCATTTTGTTTTATTTTAATAACTGTAACTTGGTTGGTTACACTGAATTGTAGAAATATTTCAACACTTATTGTAAATATTACTGAATTTAATTACTTTTTCTATGAATATGCTATGATAATTTGGCTTATGATATTGTGTATTTGTCATCCATGAAGAATATTTCTTACAGATGAGTGATCTTTAACAAACTGTCAAGTTTTTATCTTTTGTTTAATGTTGAAGTAATATTGCATAATTTTAGTACTAGTACCAAACTGTATGAGTGCTTATTGCTTGTAATGAATTGCTCTAAATGGCACCTATGTGGAAAAGTTTTGTGAATTTAGTTCTTAGACTTTCAGGAGTGATTAGCTCCTGTTTTTTAATGGTACCTATATGGAGTTCTGTGAATCTAATTCTTACACTTTTAGCAGTATTAGCCTTAAAATATAGGCTATTACATTAAGAGTTGTGACATGTGTTAAGTACAGAGTAGCATTAAATACTTATTCCACTGGTTAGGTTGAAGAGGCCAAGCAAGAACTGCAAGAAATAGTAGAGTTTTTAAGAAATCCTGAGAAGTTCACATCCCTTGGAGCAGAGCTTCCCAAAGGTGTTCTGTTGGTTGGTCCTCCAGGAACTGGCAAGACACTACTTGCCCGTGCTGTTGCAGGAGAAGCTGGTGTGCCTTTCTTTCATGCAGCTGGGCCAGAGTTTGATGAGATTCTTGTTGGTCAGGGTGCACGAAGGGTTCGAGATCTGTTTCGTAAGTGTTATGTGTATTTTATGGACTAAAATTAATAATTGAAGTTTAGTCATGAAATATCTTTTCCTATGGCTTCAAGTATTTAATTTTAAAGATGGGAAATACTCTTGTACTGGGAAACTTTTTTTGTATTGTAAATTTGTTTTAATAGTCTTCAATTTTCAATTTTAGGTGCAGCAAAAATGCGAGCCCCATGTGTGATATTCATTGATGAAATTGACTCAGTTGGTGCCAAACGATCTAACTCGGTACTCCATCCTTATGCCAATCAGACAATCAATCAGCTTTTAGCTGAAATGGATGGGTTTCACAAAAATGAGGGTGTTATAGTTCTAGGAGCCACAAACAGAAGGGATGATCTAGATAAGGCTCTTCTCCGTCCAGGAAGGTTTGATGTAGAGGTCCAGGTATGTATGCATATAGGTTATTTATTAAAAAAATTCAATATTAAATCTCTAAGTGTTCAGTTACATATTGCCAGGGATGTTTCTGGATCATTTCTATTTGAGGAACCTTAGAAATGCTAGATTCTACTGAATATTTTCCATTGTGAAAAGTACCAAAGATTGTAGTTATCCCTCAATTTGGCAGTTTGCAAAGCTGTACCTTGTTGGAACACTGGTACATAATCAATGGAGTTAACGCTTAAATATAATAAACAGTATGTATACTGATAGTCAGAATTTGTTGTGCTTCCATCATAAATTGTTCTAGTTTTTATTCTAAATTTACTAGATTGCATTGGTCTCTTTTGAAGGCATTCCATAGGAAATGGCTAACATAGTTACTTATATGAAACTGTAGATCTGTAAAGAAAAATATACATATATATATTGTAAAGGGACTTTATAATATGATTCTGCATTTTTGAATATTTTCCTAGCCTAATCTTTTCTTTTGAACACAAATGTGCAATCTACCCGCCTGTCCACGTTCTCTAGTCCCAGTATTCTCCAGCTTACACCTTTGAACAACACCACAACAAGACTTACAACCCAAAAACTCCTATTAGACTGAGAGTTCTCTTCTACCAATCAAACAACCCTTGCACTTGTTTCTTTCTCCACTCTGTTATTGTTTACATTCCACCGGACACCGCCGCCATCTTGTCTTCTATGACATCACAATACAACTTAAATACATCAATAGACACCTAAAATAACCATATGCTTCCCATACATTGTATATCCACCCTATTTCGACAATGTAGAAAATAACAATAACAATAAAAATGAAAACTCTGACTAAACTGATATATAATCACACTTATCTCTTTCTCCCTCCCCTCCAACTGCTTCCTAACCTAGTCCCCTCTAATTTCCATTATTCTCCAACTCTACCCTGTACATGATTTTTAATATTTTCCCCTGAAACTCCTGCTTTAGTTAATATATCAACTACTGGTTTCCCATATTCATGGGTGCCCGCAGCATATTTTCCAAGAGAGGCAAATTTTATATATACAGTAGAGACCCGGACCTCGATCTTATTAGAACTCGAAATAATCAGATTTCAATTGAAAATTTTGAGTAAATGTTGCATCTGAGCTTAACCAAAAATCCAGAAACCAACCCAAGAATCATATGTTGTTCATACACGAAAACAAACTTTGTCTTAACAATAGGATAATTTTCTAGCACCTAGCTGGGAATTCCTGTTAAATCGCAGATGAAAAGCAAGGAATCTTGTGAGATCTGGCAACACGTGTGTATATTGGGTGAAAAATGGTCAAGGACCATGCACCCACGCTACAACGTTCAGTCTTTTACTTAACTGCCTGGGCAAGAGCCATGGTTGCCCTCTCTCGGCCTTTGTTTACCCGGTTTCATTGCCTGTTTTCGCTTGTGATTCTGTGTTTGTGTGTGTGTGTGTGCGCTTGTATTATGGCTTCTTCTGCTCCTTCTCGGCCTTGACAATGTGTGTAGCCGGGTACTCAAGGTTTTCCGTGTTCTCGTTATTTGGCTTCTTCAGCGACAGATCCACACAAGACTTGCAGTAGGTGTGGTTCTAACGTTTGTACCATAACGAATCCCTGCATTAAATGTCGTGCATGGCCTAGAGAGCAGTGGAAGTTAATTTATAGTAAGTGGGAGCATCGTCGAGTTTCTACCTTTCCTTCATAGGAGAGATTTTCATTTCCTCTTCCCAAAGCTTCGTCTCCCGCCGCAGTCACACCCCATGCTAGTGTAGTATTTGTCTCCTTCCTTTGCTTCGATTTGTTGTTGGAAGTATCAGGAGCCCTCAGACTGATTTAATATGTAATGTCACCCTCTTCCTTGGAATTAATTTACTTTCCGAGAGGGAGGAGGCTTTTCATCAGTTTCTTTCGTTTTATGAGTCGGAGGTGTAAAAATGGCGGTGCTCTGGGGGTCGCTTGGGCTACGGGGTCTACCCTCCTTGGAGGGTTTGCTTACACACTTCTTGGATACTTTCCTCCCCCCTCTTCAGGCTACCGAAGCTCTCCCTCCACCTCCTGGCCTTGTCTTTGTTGGTAGCCGAAGTCAAAGGAAGCTGTGGTGTCGGCGCGGCTGGTGACGTCACGGGGTCAGCCATTTTGTATCCCTCTGCCAGTGGCATCTGTTTCCTCCTCGGGTCGAGGGGAAGCCGTGACGTCATCGCTGCTAGTGACGTCACTTCCATCAATGATGGCACTCCCAGTTTCCTCCACTGCGCTGCCTTGCACATCTGTGTCGTCATCGTTTGCTCCCGTAACGTCATCGCTGCCATCCAGTTCGCTGCATCTCCCTTCCATGTCGTCGGCCCCTTCTCTTGCTGATCCATCTGAGGCTTTATGTCAGGGAGACCCTGTTTGGAAGATAGGTTTGCTGCCATGTCGGCTGGGAGAACTAGAAGCTAGAAGCAAAGTGTTGCGTTTGCCCCTGCCTCCTCAAAGAGATTGTGTTAGGAGTCAGTGCTGTCTTCCTTTCCTTCTCCCCCATCTCCACCGCGTCGGCGTTTCAAGCATTGGAAGGTTAAGGACTTTGCCTTTTCTTCGTCTGCGAGGGAGGAGTGGCATGCCCATGTTCCTGCGAGTGTTAGTGTTTCATCCCCTGTGCGATCTGCAATGGCTGCTTCGTCCTCTGCATCGAGTCGCGAGTGTGTTGCAACCTCGCACATTCATGCACATGTTGCAAATTCTTCCACCTATCCAACACCAGGGCCTATTCATTGCTGTAAGTATCTCAAGGCGCCTGTCAAGAGTTTGAAGGTTGTGGGTGTGGAAATAGTGCAGCAGGAGTGTCTGTCGGCCCTCCCCTTGGTGCTTCCCGAGGTTCAACTCCGAGGGATTCTCGTTTTGTTTTGAGTGTTCGAGATGCTTCTCCTTTGCATGTACATGCATCCCCCCCTGCACATGCACGTACGTGGCCACGTACGCAAGTAATCTATTGGGAGTGTGCATAGTGATGTTCTTAGTGTTGTGGTTGGTTTTTGTCGCAGGAGTTGGCACTTGGATCCAGCCCAAACAGGTTGGTTGACATTTTGGGCTGTTTGCTGCTGGCTCTTCTGTTGGTTTACACAAAGAAGGTGCTTTGGATAAGCCTTCACATCTTCTCATTGTTGGTCTCCATTGTCAGAGCAGGAGGAGGGAGACACGCAAGAGTTTTTGTCTTCCTTTACCGAAGTTATTGATCTCATTCGTGGGTTCAACAATTTAGAGAGTAGGACTCAGGCTCAGTCATCTTTCGCTCTTTCCTGTTTGGAAGTCTTGCTGGGAGCTACGCAAGATCCCAAATCATCATTTCAACTTCCCTTATTGGGGCATGTCCAGTCGGTCTTGCATAATGGTAAAAGCCTCTGTTTCAGATGGGTCTCTTCGCTCAAGAGGTTCTTCCAGGTTGCTTCCTCCGCCACTCACGAGGCATAGGAAGTACTATGCTACAAACTCTGCCTACTTGATGTCACGTCATCTTAACCTGGATGTCATTCGTCTAAAGGCAGGGTTGACTTTGGAGCAGGGTGGGTTGGTAGCTCTGTCTTTGTCTCTGCAGGATGCCTCAGCTTTGGACTTCTGGTCAGTGGTCATTGCCAAGATAGCATTTGACAGGTCCCAGAGGGGTCTTGGCAGTTTGTTGCAGTCTTGGGGCAAGGCATTCTCGTATCTCGCCACCTCAGCGTCAGTTTATGGGCTAATCCTCTCCCTGGATCACAAGAGACGTGGCTTTGTCCAGAATAAAAAGATCGGTTGACCCTGAGTCCTCGTTGGCGTTGAGGAATGGGGACCCTTTGGAATCTCTGTTTCTGTTCCCTCGGACTGAGCTGGAGGATGCGATAGACTGACACTGGGCTGACACAAAGGAAGTTTAGTGCACCAGGCTCTGTCAAAATCAGTCTCATCCTCAGAGACATCCAGTTCCTCCTCCTCCCCCCTGCCCAGCAGCATTCACGAAGATTGTCATCTGGTAGGCCTTCAAGGAGTTCAGTTTCGGCAGGGCCTTCCCGTTCGTCCCAGTCTAGGTCAGGGGACCAACGTCCCTTTCGCTCCTGCTCTTTTAAGTCGAGAAGGGGCCCCAGGGGCAGAGATAAAGGGAGTTGTCGGTAAGTTAGGTGCCTCTCCCTCTCCTGTGCCACAGGTGGGGGTGTTCCTGGCAGCCAGTGGGCCAAGTGGCAGTGTTATGGGGCAGAGAATGGGTAGTAGATGTCCTTCATGGTGGTATCTACTGCTGTTCATCTTCTCCTCCCCCCCACCCCCCAGCTCTCAGACAAGCCTCTGCTCAGGAGGGTGTATCCCTCATTTGGCTATCCGGGAGGATGCGTTAGAGGAAGTGGTTCGTCTGTCTCTGGGGTTTTACAGTCACATCTTCTTGGTGCCCAAGGCATCAGGAGGTTGGAGACCTGTGATCGACTTATCCACCTTGAATCATTTCAAGAAAACGAGGTTCAAGATGGAGACCCCGCGATCAGTGTTGGCAGCTGTGAGTGAAAGCGACTTCATGCTGTTGATAGATTTGAAGAATGCATATTTCCAGATCCCTATTCATCCGTCGTCTAGAAAGTTCCTTCGCTTCTCTCTCGGAGACAAGGTCTTCGAGTTCAAAGTCCTGTGCTTTGGCTACCACAGCCCCTCCGTGTTCACAAGGGTCTTTCTCTCTCAATCTCCAAGTGGGCCCTATGCTCAGGGGATCCATTTGCTGAGGTACCTTGACAATTGGTGGTCTTGGCAAGATTCCGAGAGAGAAGCTGCTGCAGGACATAGGTCGTCTGCTTCTGTTTCTGCTCTGGAAACTGGGCATTGGGGAGACCAAGAGAAGTCAAACCTCGTACCCAGTCAAAGATCCTCTATCTGGGCATGGTCATCGATATGGCAAGTTTTTCAAGGTTTTCCCCATTCGATCAAGAGGTTGGAGAAGTTGCAAGTGGTGGTATGTGACTTCCTGTCGCAACCGGATCAGTCAGCTCATCAGTGGTAGGTTCTTCTGGGAATTTTGTCTTCTCTGGAGAAGCTGGTCCTTCATGGGCGACTTCTTCGGTCTCTGCAATGGAGACCGAGGGAATTCCTGGTCTCCAGGTGGGGACTCTCCCCTAACAAGGGTTCTTCTGTCTCTAGAAGTGAGAGAAAACCTTCGTTGGTGGTTGGATAACTGGAATCTCTTGAAGGGTGTTCCTCTGTGTTCTCTTCCCTCGGACTTCCCTCTGTTTTCAGATGCCTCCCTCGTAGGTTGGGGTGCTCATTTAGGCAGCCTCATTACCTCTGGAGTTTGGAGGACAAGCAGCAGCCCCTTTGGGTGTGAAGGTTCGGGAGAAAGTTGAGGGACATTCTGTTGTTCTCATGTCGTAAAACACCACGTTGGTCACTTATGTGAACAAGCAGGGGGGGGCCTGGTTTCATGTCAACTTCACGCCTTGACTGTCGAGGTTCACTAGTGGGCGGTCAGCATATCTTTTAGATAGGCCTCATCTAGTTTGGATAAGATTATCTTAGGACCCTCTGTACCCTTAAGTTCATCTCTATCTATTCTTTCTGCTACTTCTTGGGCTTTCCCTTTTAAGTTCATTCTTATCTCTATCGCCGGGTATTTTACATCTCCATACAACAATAGCCAATCTTTGACTTGACTTCTCTATCCTTTGTACTCTTTTGTATCCCGCTAAATCTCAGACATTCCCTTCTCTATCTAGTCTCCCTTTGTTCATTATCTGATCTGACCATCTTTAATCAACCATGCTCTGCTACCAGTTTGAATATTTTCCCAACTTAATCTTTCCTTTTGAACACAAATGTGCAATCTACCCACCTGTTCACGTTCTCCAGTCCCAGTATTCTCCAGCTTACACCTTTGAACAACACCACAAGAAGACTTATAAACTCAAGTACTCCGATCAGACAGAGAACTCTTTCCTACCAATGAAACAACCCTCACACTTGTCTCTTTCTCCACTCTGTTATTGTTTACATTCCACCTGATGCTGCCACCATCTTGTCTTCTGTGACGCCACAACACAAATACGTCAATGGGCACCTAAAATCAACCATGTGCTTACCATACATTGTACATCCACCCTATTTCAATAATGCAGAAAATAACAATAAAAATGAAATATGACTAAACTGACATATAATCAGCGTTGACCAAGATAATGGTTCTTGTCTTTTAACTGGCCCAAAATCATAAAGCAAGATGGCCGATGTGCATGTGCAATAGTCAGTTTTGCAGTTTTGATGTAGGAAACTGGGTGCAGCTTCTCTGAAGACGACAAAATGCCCTTTTGTATTTGAGTCCATTATACTCTTATCACATGTTATAGGTTTATCATTATGGCAGCCGTAAAGATGTTCTAGTCCCATGAGTTACTGACACATACCATGGAGGGTAACTCCTTTGAGGATTCAACAGCAACTACCAAAAATAGGTTTTTCCTATGTCAAAAACTGTTTTTTCTTTGTTCCATGGGCCTCACAAAAGCATTTGATTGTGTTTGCCATAAAAAATGTTGATATTTTAAGGCAGAGAAAAGGATTTTGACGTAAGGAAAAATCTATTTCTGGGCGATTGGCTCGTGTCGCCAGCGAAATATCCTTTAATCTATTATTTCTAGGGTAAATGTACTAACACATACCAGAGAATAAATAAATAAAGAAAAAGGTCAGTACAACTGACTCGCTCACCCTCCAAGAGGGTGTCGGTATGAACACTATGGCGAGTGAGACCACTACCACGAGCCGAATGCCAATAGAATTCTCCCACTACAAAATCCCCACAAGAGGAGAGCCGACCCACAGAGTGGGCAGCAACTACTACTACTCCATCCCATGCTGCCGACTGCTGCGCCTCTGGTGGCCATCCTGAAGTTAGCAGACAATCTTGGGCGATGGGATGTGTAGGGCGGAGTTTCGCTGGCGACACGAGCCAATCGCCCAGAAATAGATTTTTCCTTACGTCAAAATCCCTTTTCTGGGCTCAGCTCGTGTCGCTGCGCGAAATCGTACCAGAGAAATAGCACAAGATTGTAAACAAAATCACAAAACAAAAGAGGAGTCTCAAATAAAAGGTAAAAAAAAAGAAAATATAATGAATATAATTGTTAATAAGGATACATATACACAATGATACAAAATAGAAATATTGCTTAAATTAAACTTAATTCTAATAATATTTCTTAACTTAAGATAATTTACAAATATACAGGGTAATATGGCATATATGTACCAAAATGGTATCTGTGTAAGGATATGTATCAGAAATCCAGAGCAATTAACATAATAAGTTGAACAAAACAGTCAACAATAATAATATATAAAGGAATGTATATAACTTAATATACAAAACCCGTAACCATTACAAATAAGATGTATCCCCTAGCATAAACATAAGGGGATGACATCCAAGAGATCAATACACAATCAATTGTGAGTGCCCCTAGCAAAAAAATAAGGGACACCCACCACATCATCATAAGCAGCTAAGACACAAGGTAACCTAGATGAACAAGGCAGGAATAGACGAACTGTTGGGGGGTAGGTAGGTAGAAAGGAGGACTGGATCTTCTACTAAAGATTAGGCAGAGTCGGGGGAAACTATGTTACCCGCTGCTACTGCTGAAAATTTCAGAGCTTCCAAGGACTTTAAGTAATGACGTTTAAATACTGTCGGCGATTTCCATCCAGTATATTTTTTGTTTTTCAACTCATCGAAGTTCATATGTTGGAAATAGTTAATTGAGGTGGCTACTGCCCTGATCATGTGCTTTGGAAAAGAGTCAGGATTGCTTGTTTAATGAAGTACAGGATTTGCTGCCTGATGCCTTAATAGATAAAGTACCACCTTTTCTCTCTTAAAGAGAGGACCCGATGAGGATGAGGAGGTCCTAGACAGAAAGGCTCGTAAGGTCGAAACTGGGCAAAGAGATACATCTTGTGGAAGGGGTAGTACCTTCCATGGTTCCCACCTCATCAAAGGATCTTCATTCTTAGCTATAAAACTACGTTCCGGAGAAAGTAGCACTTCCCCTGTGGGAAGGAACTGAATATGATCCGGATCTCTGGATAAAGCCGACAGTTCTGAAATTCTAGCTCCTGAGGCCAAGCTTAATAAAAATAGAGTTTTTTCTTAAGAGCATTATAAACGAGCATGTGTCATTATCAGTTTCTGAAGCCAGCTTTAGAACATCGTTTAAGAACCATGATACTGACGTAGGCCTTACAGAAGGTCTAAGTCTAGCACACGCCTGGGAATAGACGAGAAGTAGGAATCTGTCAAGTCTATGTTGAAACCAAATTGAAAAATCTTTTTCAAGGCTGACTTGTTTGTCGTAATCCGTGCTAGCTGCTAAAGCCTTTTTCAAATAAGAATCTGAAAAAGGATATAGCTGAATTGATTGTCATGATCCTAATATCTGATTCTCTCAGGAAGGTTGCTAACTTTTTGACAGCAGCATCATACTGTCTCAAAGTTGAATCTCTTTTATCGGATTCCAAGAAGAGAAATATTTTGAGGGTCAATATTCGCATTCCTTTTCGCTGCAAACTTCATGAAATCCATAAAGTTAGGGTTTTGAGAATCCCTGAGGAAGCGAACACAGTCTTCGTTTGTACTGACTGGGAGAGCCTGGGACTGGGAATCCGAAGAGGACGAAGACCCAGTTCCAGAATTAGAGGGTACCAATTGCTCTTCGGCCAGTCTGGGGCTACTAGAGCCACTTGACCATTGAATGTCCTGAGTTTGTTCAATACCTTCATGAGAAGATTCACTGGAGGAAAGACATAAATCTTCTCCCAGTTGTTCCAGTCTAGAGCCAGGGCGTCCGTGGCATAGGCCAGAGGGTCCAGGTTGGGGGCCACATAACATGGGAGTTTGTGGTTCGCTTGAGATGCGAAGAGATCCACTTGTAGGCCTGGAACTCTCTGAAGAATCCATTGGAACGAACTGTTGTCCAGTGACCATTCCGACTCTAGAGGTACTGATCGGATAGAGCATCTGCTATGACGTTTCTCACTCCAGCTATATGGGTGGAGGAGAGATGCCAACTGAACTTGTCCGCCAGGGAGAAGATGGCTACCATGACATGATTTAGATGACGTGATTTGGAGCCTCCTCTGTTTATACAATGTACTACCACTGCGCTGTCCAAGACTAGCTTTATATGGGAGTACTTTGGTGGACGTAACCTTTTTAGAGTCAAGAACACTGCCATTGCTTCCAGTACGTTTATATGGAACTGACGGAACTGAGGTGACCACGTTCCTTGAACTTTCTTGAACTGGGAATATCCTCCCCAACCGCTTAATGAAGCGTCTGTGTGGATGGTAATCCCCGGTGGAGGAAACTGAAGGGGCACTGATACCGACAAGTTCTTGACTTTCGCCCACGGCCGGAGTCGATTCCGTAGAATCTGAGGGACTGAGGATAATTTGTCCCTGGACCTGACATTTGCTCGTGAGCGCCAGATTCTGGTTAGGTCTTTCAGTTTGGCTTTCATCAAGATGTTTGTCACTGATGCAAACTGGAGTGAAAACCCAGGATCCTTTCCTGAGTTCTTCTTGACGCCAGTTTGTGACTCAGAATTGCTTGACTGACTTCGCTATTTCTTTCCTCTTGGCTGATGGATCGACAGAGGGGGTTATGGGAGGATAGATTCCTTGAATGCCCAGCCACTGAAAGTTTGACTCTGGAGTGAGTCTTGACTTGGTCCTGTTTATCTTGAAGCCTAAGATATTCCAGGAACTGAATCACTTTCAGTGTTGCTCTGTTGCATTCCTCGACTGTTGAAGCCCAGATCAACCAATCGTCGAGATACGCTACTACCATAACCCCTTGCGATCTTAGTTGTTGAACTAACTACTTCCGCCAGCTTCGTGAACGACCCTGGGTGCTACGTTGAGCCCGAAAGGAACTACCTTGAAGGAGAATGTCTGGTCTCCTATCTTGAAGCCCAGATACGGACGGAAGTGTCTTGCAATAGGGATATGATAGTAAGCGTCTGTAAGATCGATAGAGGTGGTGACGGCCCCACGGGGAAGTAAGGTCCGCACCTGCCGAGATCGTGAGCATCTTGAACTTGTCGCAGCGAATGGCTAACGTTTTAAAGCGGACAAGTCTAAGATTACCCTTCTTTTTTGTGAGCCTTTCTTTGGCACGCTGAACAAGCGACCTTGTGAAACCTGCCTTTTGACTCTCGCTATAGCTCCTTTCTGAAGGAGATCCTCCGCATACTCCGTCAATTCCTTGAAGAAGTTGGCGGAAAGGTCTGGATGGGGGTGGGTTCGCTAACCAGCTCCAACCCAGGCCTTTTGACACAATGCTCTGAGCCCACTTGCTGAAGTTCCACCGGTGGCGGAAGTGAAACAGCCTCCCTCCTACCTGAAAATCCTCATTGGTTTTGGTAGCCCCTCGGCCTCCCCCCCCCCCCCTGAAATGCTTTCCTCTATTAAGGGCCCTCCCGATCCTCTCCCACGAAAGGATCGCTTACCTCTGCCTCCCTTACCCGAGCGGTCATACTTCTGGGAAGCTTGACCCTCGAAGACCTGATTGTAGGCTGGAGAGAGAGCGTAAGAGGTGGAGGGTTGAGGCTGAGGGGAGATAACATAGATCGGCTGCGATTGAGCCTTTGAGGTAGAAGGTTGGGCTGTTTGTACCAAGGGAACAGCTGGAACCTGCTGAGAAAAGCGTGGCTGTTTCTTCTGGTAGGGCTGGAAACGTCTGGGTTTCCTTTGAGCCCTACCCTTACCGGCTTGATCCTGTCGTCTCTTGGCCGTAAGACCCCAACGGTCTTTAAGGCTTTGGTTCAATCTCGTAGCCTCTGCCTGAACCTCCTTCACCATCGCCTCTGGGAAGAGGTCTGCTCCCCAGAGTGCTTGATGTAAGCAACTTATTCGGCTCGTGCCGAATTGTTGCTTCTTGTAGGACATGTTTCCTACAATTCGTCCTAGCCGTGGCGAACTCAAAACATATCCGACTGCACCGTTTGAGTCAGAGATTTGGTAAGAAGCGTTAAAGAGTGGCTCCGACCCATAGGCAATGGTAGCCACCTCGGTCATAGCCATGGAATTAATAGACCTGGCTAACCTCGATTTGGCATCGAATTCCGCCTGAATAAGCTATCTGGAAGCCTAGGTAGCTTCTCACCAAACTGCTCCATAGCACAGTCTGGTTTGAGTTTGCCAGCTGAGAATGGTGTGGCAAATCTTTCCCACAATTCACCGGCTGAGGGAAGTAAAGGAGACGTAGGATCTGCTTCCTTCAGCTGAGGCATGGAATCCCCCTTCTGGGCTGCTGGAATGGTGGTTGTCGCGATCTTTGTCAAGAAAGGGAGCGGGGTACTCTCTTCCATCGTAAAGATCGTAAAAGGACTCTTAAAAGGTTGGATTTTCGTATTGGAACAATCCATGTCCTCTAGACACCTGAGCCATTCTCTCTGAGCCTGGTCTCGTGAATAGAGGACTGTCTCTTTCGGTACCTTATCGTCCCGAGTCATGGCCGAGGCGGTGAGCCTGGCGTAGCCGATGAACGGAGGGGCTGAAGGTCTTCCGGGTAGAACTCGAAGTCTTCAATCCTCCGAGTTCCACATTCCGGGATAGAGATAAGCCCGTCTTGGAAGGGGCGTATGACGCTACTCTCCAAGGGTTGTTCATTGAGAACGGAGGTAGAGAGTCATACGGGGTAATATTGGGCTCCCCCTGTGCTGAAAGGTGGAGGAGAGACTAGTGGAGCTTGGCTCAGTCCGGCTATAATGTTGTCCTGAGAGGTGATCCTATCAGACAACCGGGAGATCATTTGTTCCATGCTGTTTTTCAGAGAACCAACCAGATCGCCCACTTGTTGCAACAGACCAGCGTTGGAGTCCAAAGCCGGAGCTGCTGCGGAGGTGGAAGGGTGGCTCTGAACCGGAACCAAAGGTAGCGGAACTGACGACTCCGCTGGAGTATGAGATCTCTCCCTGGAGGATTTACTCCTAGAGGACTTAGAGCCGGACCCAGAAGCTTTAGATCTCTCTGCTCCGGGATTTCTAGCTGGAGACTTACGAGAAGAAGATGACGCCGACGCCGTCTTTTTAGACGACGACGACGTCTTCGTCAAGGTTTTCACTGCTTGACCTTTGACCTTGGGTCTAACGGAAGCGTCAGGAGAAGTATACAGTTCTGTACCTGTAAAGCCTTGGAAGGATGGAGAGGTTGCAGGGGTAGAAGATCCAGTTGCACCCAAGGACATCCCTTGGGCGTCCAACGTACCTACCTCGACCAACAGGTCGTCTACACCTACCATAGGTTCAACATTAATATCCAGTGTCGCGACTTCCGAGGAGATGTCCTGGCCTTGATCCGTCAACGAGGCAGCCAGCTGTTGCTGAATGAAAGCGATAGTCGGGCCGCCTCTGCTGGGTCGACGTAGCCTGTAGCCTTGCCTCCGGGAAGATTAGTACCGCCAACTTCTTTTCAAGAATGTAGGGCATACCCTTGGCGGCGTTCTTCCCAAAACCGCCGACCCAGGCCCGCAGGGTTGCCAGTGCGGTATCCCTCACAGCCGGAGCCTGGAAGAGAGGGTATTGATTAGATTTTAAGATTAAACTTAAAACTAAAACTAATTTAAAAGCTTAACTTAAAATTATAGGGGCTACAAAACCCCCTGAATTTTATCTTAAGTTTGGGAGATTTAATGTAAAAACTTAAGAACTATAACAAAATGAGGACCAGTTAACGGAGTTGGAATACTTACCCCGTCTAAGAGCTGGCTCACCAGATCATAACAGATGGTAACAATGTCCTCGTCGGTACAGACGCTGGATTGTCCGTGCGGAGTCGCGCATGGAGCATGGGACCGGCAAAACTTCATGTCCACATGGTCTTGAAGTGTGGCGGCGCATCCCGGATGCTCACAGTTGGTGGTCTGTAAGTGAAAAGACACATGAGTATCTTAAAGAGTATCACTTACAGGCTAAAGGACAGAAGAACTCCGTTGCATGCCGGAGCTCGGAAAAATTTGGGCATAACCCCTCCCTTAACGCCTGAATAGGCTATAACCCCGGAGAGATCCGGTGAGACAGGCAAGGGAGGGGGGGATGTTTAAGGTAGCTTAAGATAAACTTACTAGTTTAACATAACAGATCTTAAACCTATAAAACTCGAACGTACCGGACTAAGTCCAGTGCGTGGCGGAGTGTCGTGCTCAGCGAGACGGAGTGGTAGAAGGGACCAACTGTATGCCCCGGTCCCCCCTGCTGGTGGACTAGCACCTTTCCGCTGGATGCCAGGTCTCCGGGTAGTAAAGGAGCCCCAGTAAGGTGGGAAAGAGCGAGAGGACATAACAGACTCGGGCTAGCAACGGAGCGACAGAGTAGCGACGAGGGGGAGGGGGGAAAGGCCAGTCCCCCCCACCTTACCATCCGGCCGGACCGAGAACCCGGGAGAGGTCGAGTCCAGTCTGGGTCTTTCCCCGTCCCTCTACTCCCTCCGCCTGGGGGTGGGAAGAGGGGAAGGATGCCCAGGCTTCCGGGGTAAATGCGGAGCGTAGCATGGGCTATACGGGCGAGTCCACCCGACCCCCCGACTCTATAGAAGAGCGGGAGGGGGGAAGGTGACTGGACAGGCGTCTGGCTGCCCCGTGATCACGTAGTGACCACGGGGCGGTAAGTACAAAACAATGGACAACAAAGCCTAGAAACATAACCAGCTGATCAGAGGAGATGCTATGGCGGGAAGCAACCGAACTGAAGAGCGGTAGCATATAGGCCCTTTGGGCCACAACCTAGGCTAAACAAAGCCAGACGCCTAACTAACCTAAACATATAATATAAAATAATTCAAATGAATAATTATGAAAGAAAGAAAACCAAAAACAAAATAGTAGGAGAAAAATCCAGGAGTGTACGACTAACCCGAAGGAAAGTCTACCACTCAAAGCTAGCCGGGGCCGATCCTAAGAGCCGTGGCTAGGGTCTGGATGGAAGGAGCCTACATAAGGTAAAAGACATGCATGCATGACAAACCGTGTAGACTGTACCCTAAACAAATCGGACGATTAAAATAGAGCGTACTAAAGTAAGGGGATGTTCTGGTATGGGAGACCAAGAACGAACCCACCAACGAGGCCAGAACCATGCTGCAGGCTTCCGACCTAGAGTTTCGTATTTATACCTAAAAAACGGCAAATACGGGCTCAGGGCCGGAAAAACCCAAATAGCAATAAACACTGAGTACTTAACTTAGCTGCTGCGATGGCTGCACGCTCCATGATAAACAAATCCAAAGAAAAGGGCACAAAAAACACAGAGTAAAAAAGGGCACGTGTGTATAGTGTGCGCTAACGAAAAAGGATGTCCACCAGAGGCGCAGCAGTCGGCAGCATGGGATGGAGTAGTAGTAGTTGCTGCCCACTCTGTGGGTCGGCTCTCCTCTTGTGGGGATTTTGTAGTGGGAGAATTCTATTGGCATTCGGCTCGTGGTAGTGGTCTCACTCGCCATAGTGTTCATACCGACACCCTCTTGGAGGGTGAGCGAGTCAGTTGTACTGACCTTTTTCTTTATTTATTTATTCTCTGGTATGTGTTAGTACATTTACCCTAGAAATAATAGATTAAAGGATATTTCGCGCAGCGACACGAGCTGAGCCCAGAAATGTACCTACTACTTTATATATAATAGAAATAATGAAAAACTGGTATGCATCCCAGAAGTTGTGAGAGTAATATGGGGAGACTCCCTTTCCTCACTATTTCAAATAAAATGTGGTATTAGGCAAGGTAGCATTCTGTCTGCTTTATTATATGGATTTTATATGAATAATTTAAGCAGAAAGTATTTGCAAAATGGTGGAGGATGTACCATAGGTGAGACCAGAATCAATCACGTTTTATACGATGATTACTTCATATTACCTAGTCCTTCACTAAAAACCTTTCAAAAACAAATTGACACATGTATGCTGTATTTTGAAGAGCAGCATCTTATGGTTAACACTAAAATGACCAAAGTAATGACACTTACATTAAAAAGATTCATTAACTGGAGATCTCAAGTTGTATGTGGATAAAGAGAAATTGGAAGTCATCCAGTCTTTCAAATAGTTAGGTATGCACGTCAAATATGACCGTAAGGATGATAAGCATATCATGTTATTATGCCGCGGCCAATGTGTGAGAGGCATTCTGTTGCTCTGGAGTTTTTTATATTTGTGGTAATGGTAAAGTTCACCTGTTTAAATCATTCTGCAACTTGCTACATATATGGCATTCCACTCATGCTAGAAAGTAGAAAGGATCCTCTGGACAAACTTCTTGTCCATTATAATAATTCATTGAGACTTTCATGAATGTTGACCGGTGCTGTGCCATTCTCAACATTTTAAATTAAGCATTCCTAAATTTCAAGAACTTTTAAGGAAAAATACAGTTACTTTGTTCCTTTGGCTAAGTAAGACAAACAATAGTCTTCTAAAGCAAGTTTTAATGGTACTTTTTGAGAGGCTCAACAACATGTTTACAGCAGAGTATTCTCATTTTTGGTGAGCCTTAAAAGTGAAAATTAGATATGTAGTTCATAATTAGTTTATGTGGTATAATTTATTAAGATTTTGAAGAAGTTTCTAATAAATATGGATTTGTATTTTATAAAAGTGTTACTAGGTATGCAATATTCTCTGTAAAGTTCTGTCTTAAAGATGTATATTGGTAAAATCTCTTATCAGTGTATGTATATGACTTATAACTGAAATAAAGAATTCAGTTTAATTCAATAATGCTATTTTACTAGAACGTAGGTGAAAGATGTAATTATGATGTTAGTGCTAGGACTACATAAATTCTAGTTTGTTTTCCATGAATATGTATTACAGATATTTTTTAATGTTATTACACTGATGTGATTGTAAAATATAATTGTAGGTCCCTATACCTGACTTGGCGGGACGTGAAGAAATATTTGAATACTACCTTGGAAAAGTGAAAATTGGCGATGATGTTGATCGGAAGGTATTGTCAAGAGGCACAACTGGCTTTACTGGTAAGGAGTTTTGTGAGTAATAAGCTGTAGGTAAAATGGTAAAAATAATTTGCTGGGGACAATTTCAGCTATGTAGTTGAGAAAACCCTGTACTGTTGTCTGTCCTTGTGTGTATGCATGCATAATTGTGCTCAAAACCCTGGAATGATATGAAGTTAAAAGGATAATTATCTGGGCCAGTGCATCTCTTAAAACATTTGAAAAACATACAAGAATACAGAAAATTTTTAAAAATTAAAATGGATATGTGAGCAATGATCTGAATGGTTGTCTGTTAACTGTTCTCGACTGGGGAAGGGTTTAAGGGAAATAAGAAAAATCATCTAAAGAGATTTAGCATTGTTGAACTTTGGAATTTTTACATTCAGAAAACTACTAGCATGGAATCTAGTGCTTTGAAAGTAATCTTTGTTAAGTTTTTAGTTGTAAATCCTTGTATTGCATTACACTCCCTGAACACCTGAATTAGCCCTGGTCATTGACCAGCCCAAACTATATCCCCACATATTTACCCACTAAGTGGGTAATTTTAATTGCAGGCGTTACCAACGCTGTAGGTAAAATCTAGTCAAATGAGTTAGTTACCTAAGTTACTGTTGGCAACGCTGCTGTAAATAGCTGACCAGAGGGCTTGTCCCCCTTCAATTGTTAATTCGGTTCGCGTGGTGGAGTCCGAGACATGGTTTCTGCTCCCAGCGAACTTTTGGTTATGTAGCCCGACCCTCAAAGTGTTTACTGAGGTCTTGATTGGGTTTTGATATCCTTGCCTTTCGTTCACATCGTCTCTTCCGATTTTCCCCGATTTGGATTGTATTTCGATTGTTTTTGGAACTTCTCTGTTATCGTCGGGAGATGGTCGAGCCTCACCAACAAATCCTTACTTCAATCTCTGCTTCATCAGCCTCGCCTCCAACAGTTGCGGGTTGAGATGTCAGCAAACTTCGTTCCTGTACTAGTGCAGTAAAGGATGAGTACCCTCAAATGACAGACATTCCTTTTGTTCTAGCTGTAGGGAAGTGTAATGTATGTCATACAGAGGTGTATAGAATGTAAGGATTACAGTAGGGCCTCGATAATCGTGGGGGATAGGGCCCAGAACCCCCCGTGATAAGTAAATACCCGTGTTATCCTGGTACCCCCCCTAAAAATTGCTTTAAACTACCTACTTTAATAATTAACCCACCCAAGACCACTATTTCAGTGTTTATAACTGCCTACTTCAGTTCAAGCACCAAATATGTCTTCAACTATCACCTTAAACTAAATTCAAGACAGTTTCAAAGTTATTCTTTCCTATCTTCAATTTCCCCTTCATCAGATCAGCAAACAAAAGTATATTATCTAACAATTCCTTTCTGTTTTCATGATTTGGCTGCTGCACCAAACTAAAAGTACATAGTATAATCTATATTGGTGAATGAACATATTTATGATAAAAAAAACACCAATGATTTACTTTGATAAAAAAACCCATGATTTACCCTGTAAAGATTACAGCACCCAACTATAATACTAATGTATAAACAGCAAAATACAGCAATAAAAATTTATTTTCGTCTTTTGTTTATGTTTAGAATCAGCTGATGGACGTTTATTACCGAAAGAATTATTTTGGAAAACAATTTAGTTGCTAAAAGAAACAAATTTATTAATAGAATTATTATTATTATTAACTTTGTACATAATAGTTTATAATATGATACAGTAATTCATATTTGAGAGAGAGAGAGAGAGAGAGAGAGAGAGAGAGAGAGAGAGTGAGAGAGAGAGAGAGATGAGAGAGAGAGAACAGCTTGGGATGAGAGTAATTGTTGAATAGCTTGAGAGAGCAGCTTGGACGAGAATACTGTTACTACGCTTAGAATAACATAATGAAATTCGTATTTTAAATATTTTTAATGGTGATAAGAAATGAAAACATGGATAGTGATAAGACATTCTTTTGTATTACTGTTATAAATGTGATAATCATTGAGTCAACTATAAAAGTTGTATTGAAGCACAGTTTTCGTAAATCACAGAAATAATAGATCAGTATTATAGTTTTTTTTTCTGTAAGAGAGAGAGAGAGAGAGAAAGAGAGAGAGAGAGAGAGAGAGATTTTGCTATTTGCATTCATAGTACGTATTTGAAAATTTGTAAATGAGTGTATCCTAAAAATGCATTTAGTCATGAAAAGAAAGAAGAAAACTGTAATTAGTGAATCTTGCTCGTACCAAACGAGCTAGGTTTGGTGACGTCACAGTGGTCATAGGTATTTTTTTTGTGAATGAATATACATTTATAATAAAAAAATAGTTACTGTACTGCTTAGAGTACCATACTGGAATATTAATGTAATCACATCAAAATAAAGTAATCATTGCATGCTGTAAACATGTAAAGTGTATTTTTGTCTTTTGAAAAATGCATTCCCCAAGGAATGGATTATTTCTTTGAAGAGGCTTTTTATTATGAAGATATGCCAATAATATATAAGATATGCATTTTATTATGAATATATGACAATAATTTATAAGGTAAAAATGGTTTTATTACGTTTACACTTCGTCGCCGATCACAAACAACAATACGATAATCTAGGACAATTATCATTTGTATGACTGCAGTGTTCAGAGAAGTCGATTACTTATACCAAAACAATAATGAAGTTCGAATTGAAAATTGATATTTTCCTAAATGTTATTACTACTGTAATTACACTACTACTATTAAATTTCTAAAAGGTTAAGAATGACAAAGGTGCTGTTAAGTGTAACTCAATGTTTACATTTCTGCTGGCCGCTCAACTACAAGTTGATGTCAATGATGTGGAATTATTCCATGAATAGGCTATATAGTATGAAGATATGCCAATAATATATAAGGTGAGAATGGTTTTATTACCTTTATTGTCAGTTGATATCATAATGTGAATCTGTTCATGCATTTGCTGGTTATCGGAACCGGACGAGGCTTAGCCTACAACGGACAAGCCCTCGATGCTGCGATTCATACCAGTGATATAGATTGAGAAGTGGTCCAAGGAAAAACCCGTGATTAACTGAATCCGTGATTGCTAATCCGCGACTAAGTGAGGCCCCACTGTAGTTCATTAGATCACTTAGGACTACCAAGAGTATATAGAAGATAGCGGCAAAATCGCGAGTTAAGCCAAGAAGAGCTACAGTAGGATCGGTTCAGAATTGGAGGATAGAAAATGCTTAAATTGTTTGCTATTTCATGACAAAGCTAATTGAAATAAAGATAGCAGCAGTACTGTAGGTTACACTAATCGTTCTCATTTAGCTCCTCTGCCTGTTCCAGAACCAGCCCTAACAGGTGCCGTGGGTTATGGAGAACCGCAAGCATAGATTGTAGGATCTGCCGGCCCCCCCGGCGCAGAGCAGGCATTGTTAAGCAGCAGATTCCCCCTTGAGGTGTAAGTTCTAAGGTTAATGTAAAGTTAGGCCAGGGACAGATAAGTAGCGTTAATAGGTTAAGTAGTGTTTGGAAAGAGAATAGGTTAGGTTCTCTAGGGTTCGGACTCCCTTGTAGTGTCTAGTGTGAAGGTTCGTCTTTAGAACCACCCTTGGTTTTATTTCCCGCTTCGAGTTCTTTTCAACAGAAGCTTCTAGTTCGTAGTTGTTCATTTGGATGTGGTTTCTGGTTTGGTTCAAAAGTTTTGCAAACCGCACCGTCGTCTTCGAAAGTACCTCATTCTGTCTGTGGGTAAATTTGGTTAGTCTTGCGGTAGTGGCAATCCTGGTGATCAGGTCTATTTCACTATTCGTATACGGCACGGTAATTATTATATCAGTTAATCTGTAGACAATGCATATGGCCTTTCGATAATTCAGTACAAGAGAAACTGCATAAAATTAACACAGTAGTCCAGCCTAAAGTATCCACTATACTACATGGCTGTTTAGTAATTACAATTGGCCAATCCTGGAGATGAATGCATTCTGACTTATGATGATTCACTACCGGAGTAATTGAACACAAAACAAGAATCGAATCGTATAATATTCGGTACAAGAATGTAATTGAACGAGAACGAGAATCAGATTCGATTGTACTTCAGCATTGTTGGACTGTGTAAGCTTGCCAGCTGCTTAATCCAATATTGTATGTATCCTCATATTTGTATTGTCAATACGGTAGAATATTACTATTCTGCGGCGGCCTAGACTGTCAGGTGCAGTTTTTCTATGCAGTTGTACCTTCTGAACAAGAATTTTAAGTAATTTTTATTCTGACGACTGTAATTAACCCCCAGGGGCTCGTACTAAACACGTAAAATACATTTGACGCACCAATTCCTGGTAGCTTTTGTATTCGCGGGGACAAACTATGTGGAATGCTTATATAGAAATACCCCTTTTTTAACTCATTCTTGGCCGAGGAAAATTGAGGAAGTACTATAGTTATTCCCAAAGCGCTTCTTGGCCCTGATTGGCTGGTTCGGTCTGACGTAACTAAGCTCCTCCCCCATCTGTTCCTTGCTTTTGCCTTGCAGTGGTCAAGCGGTAAGGCGGTCTTTTAACTATGACATTTTAACATAGCTGTTAATGGTATCATGTATAATATAAATCAGAAATCATAAGAATTTGTATATTTCATTACTTTCCAAGAATGTTCCTTCTGGTAATGGAATTCGGTAGTATATGACGTTTTCATCAACTTAGCAGACTAATTTCCGTCAGTAATTACATGTTGCCTCATGCCAGTTACGGTTACGAATATAATTACCAGTTGGATCATCAAAATTACATGTAAAATTTGATGTGAGATAGGTTAAGATTTAAATTTAAATTACCTTGAATATGTGTAATTGATTACAATTCAATGGAATTACAATTACAAGTTGCTGTTAACGCATAGCCCTACTTGGTTGTGGGGGGAGGGGAGGGGGGCACGTGTCCCAGACAGGCAGAGATGCCGACTAGTCAATTCCTTCTCTCCAGATGCAACCATCTCATTTGGGCTCAGCAAATGTTCTTGATCATAGTTAGCATAAATCAATATCTGGATACTTTACTCCTATTGGAACGAAGTCATAGTGTTTGTCTCACGACGTAATTTCAAGTACAAATTTGACTAATATGTCTTATTGCAACTACTCTTTTCCCCTCTGTTGAAAGGTTGCGTAATTTTCAGTGATTCCGTTCATTTTCACTCTCTCATCGGTATTACGAGCTTTACGTAATTTATCTTTGTCAGTGTGAAAACAACAGTAATGAACTCTTCCATGCTATTAGTTTTCTTTTTACCACGACTGTGTTTTTAATTCACATAAATGTTGGAGAATTTTATTCATGTTGCCGAAGCCTGTAATATTACCTTAACAGCTTCAGCTACATTTATAACATAAATACTGTAAGTGTTTACTGTGTTAGAACGTGGTTTTGAATACAATAACGGATTGTTGCTAGGATTCCATCGTATTAGCAAGCAAAGTATCTCATCCGGTTTTTCATGGCTGTACATAGTTATATACGTATATATCATTAAGATGATACTTATTAACTTAGAAGATATTGTAAAGTTGTGGAGATGAGAAGTTACAACACAATTGTAATTTGGTCTCTCTCTCTCTCTCTCTCTCTCCTCTCTCTCTCTTTCTTCTCCTCCTCCTCCTTCTCTCTCTATCTCTCTCTCTCTCTCTCTCTTCCATTTACTTTCCTCCTTTCATATTCTCTTTCTTCATCTTACTTTCCACCATCTAACACTTGATTCATAGTGCAACAGAGAGGTTTTTCCTCCTGTTACACCTTTTACTGTCAATTTCCTTTTCAGCGTTGAATGACCTCTTAGTCCCAATACTTGGCGTTTGGCCAAAATTGGGTATTGAAACCATCTCATTGCCTGACTGCACGCGGCTGCCTGAGCCAGCTGCGCGCGAGATAGAAACATTTTCAAAATGTAATAGTGTCAATTTTAATTACTAACCCCATCGTAAAATAAATTTATTGTAAGATGAATTACAGTAGTTTGAATACGGATTGTATTTCATGATCACGTCTTGAGGAATTTTTCTGAGTTTTTTAATGATGTTTGCCAAGGTTATCATGGGGAACAGAGTCTGTCTAGTTTCTTTCTTTCCCAATTCCTCCTGAAACTTACCATGTCTGTACACAGTCTTCTTTATTTGGTCATTCTTCAGAGATCGCTTCGGGGTCGTCTCTCTTTCATCCTGTTTCTTTGCCATTAACACACCAGAGCAAATGGTTTTTTCACTGTTTCATCCTGAAATTTGGGGGATTTGAAAAGATTCTCTCTCTCTCTCTCTCGTCTCTCTCTCTCTCTCTCTCTCTCTCTCTCTCTCTCTCTGCTCTCTCTTTGGGGTTGAGGGAAGTAATTTTGGCGGGGCTGTATTCTTAGCAGCTTCACCGATCCCGTAGTTCTCAGGCTGCTGGTCTTGATGCTCAAAGGCGGTTTCGGAATTTCCACACTACGTATTTTTATCCTCCTGTACTGGGGTTTGAGACGTAATTGTCCGCCGTAGTTTTGTTTCGGCGTCTACGGAAGTTGGCAATTCGTCTTCGCCATTTTGTTGACTGTGTTAGTATAGTTTGTGGTTCTTCAGCCTCTCCTTTCATAGAGTAGCTGGTAATCGTCCTTCAGTTCCCATTTTATGCTTCGGGGGTTGGAGACGTATATCCTGCTATCGCGGGTATTGCTTTGGGCTACGGAAGTTGTCAGTTTGCCTGCACTATCATTAGTAACGTGTTCATGTCCTCCTTTCAATAGGGTAGCTGGTTAATTTCCTTCTTCGGTTCCCATTGGTTCCCGCAGTTCGTAGCCTTTCAGGCACCCTTGGTGCGTACGGCACAAAGTTTTCTCTACCCGCACAACGACGGTATCAGGTGCTCCGGTGGTTACTCCGACTGTGGCTTCTTCCTTGTTTCTCCCTTCTTTCTTTTCTCAGCCTTTTCCTATGAATAGTTCCAATAATCCTTCAAGGTGTTTCAATTTGGGTTTCAGGGAGTACTTCCTCCCTTGACTTGATCAATGTACCTTCAGCTCCAGACTTCCATCCTATTTACTATTGGGTGTAAACCGGGTTAGTCGGATCACGTTTTTGCGACCTCTTCGCTTTAGGGGGCGTTTGCTCGCCCATTGTAGTCAGCCAGGTGTCATGTCATAGTCACTGGCTGGTGCGGGGTGGTTTTTCGCAGACGAGAGAGACTGGCTCAAGGTTATGTCATCATCTTGGTTAGTGTACGTTTGGCGCAACAGTGTTTTGTTTACTCGTAAGAGGTGGTCGTGCATCGCCAATGTATATTCGGCTCAGGTGTAACATTAACGTCACTGGGTAGTCGAGGGTATGCGCAGTCGAGCGCAATTAACTCCAGGTTATGTCATAGTATTTACTTCTTACACAGGGTTATGTCATAGTATTTACTTCTTACAGGAATTGCGGAACTGGGAGATGGTGGGCTCTTGTGAGGGGTTGGACAGCGGGTCGGACAAGTGTTACGTCATCGTGCTTGGGGGGGTGGGGGGTGGGGGGGAAGGGGTGCGGGAATTGCGCAGTCGAGTACGACTTGTTCAGGAATTATCATCGTCTTATGTGGATTGTTGTGAGAGTTGAGGGGTGTTTCTCAGAAAACTGGAATGGTTAGACATCCTCTTCACTTAGGTTTCGGCTGGCTCTACTATGTTCTTGTCAAGAAGAGGAGGCCTACTTCTTGTTAAATCATCTGCCTCGGCACTTTCGGACATCCATAAGAGGTTCTGTTGAGAGCGCCTTTCTTGCACTTGGCAACGGTCTTTAGAAACAAGTTGTCTCCTCGATGGTCAATTTCGTGTCGTCGTCGTCATACTGTCTGGTTCGAGCTCAAAGTTTTCTTTTTTTGTCACGTACTGAGGAACTTTTACGCGTACGAGAATCTTATTTTGGTTTCCCCTAGGTGCCCACCCTCGTTCTTTTTCCAGAGTTGGCAGTCAGTTTCTTCTTGCGACCTGGTTCTTCATCGCTTTCGAGCTTTCTATTTGGGGCTTCGTGCCAAGGGCGCAAAGTATTGCGGATGGATACCCTTCGGCTTTCGGGAGGATTTTTCGATGTCTGTGATCGTGTAGGCAGTTATTTGAGAGTCGGTGTGGATTTTCTCAACGCTCTACCCTTAGGGGTTTTTTTCAGTTTTCTTCAGAGAAAGGTTACACTCTGGGTCCTGTCGTGCAGTAACTTAGTTTTGTAGTAGCTTGTTATCGTTAGGATGTTAGAACTTCAGGCAGTCAATGATAGTCTAAATGAACTCAAGTGTTTTTGTTGATCAAGCTTAGACTGACTGTATTGTTCCTTTAGGCCCCTGAGTTAGGTAGATCCCGATGGTCATGTTGGAATAACTACAATGTCATCAGCACAAGTCATCTCGCGCCAAGGAGCAGCAGCGAGGTCCCTGCAAACTCAACTTTGCCTCCATAAACAAGAAAGGCTAGATAGCCACATGGGAGGTTCCTCTATACATGAGAGGCTAGGACAGCCACATGGGAGTTCACCGTTTCCCCTCCATACATGAGAGGCTAGATAGCCACATGGGAGTTTCATTGTTTCCCCCTTCATAACATGAGAGGTATAGAATGCCACATGGGAGGTTCTTCAGACTCAGGCGGTACCTTGGACTCGACACTGACGGTAAGGTACTTCCTCTGCAAGCATCTTCACCTACTGAGTTGGATGACAGGTGAGAATTGTTTTTACCTCCATGAATAAGAAGTATAGATTATCACATGGAAGGTACTGCAGACTAGAAGGTACCTTAGACTCAAACACTGACGTTGAGGTGCTTTCTTTGCAAACATACTCACCTACTGGGTTAGATAATTAGGTGAGGATACATACATTTATACATGGTAGGTTGATTATGAGTTTTACCTGCGTATGCTCCGTGGACAGGTCAGGCTGAATTAGATTGATCCCTCTCCATTAAATTTTGTTAATCGGCTAATTCAGGTGTTTCAGGGAGTGTATTGCCAATATTGAAGTTTTTCCATAGTAAAACTAATTTGTAATACTTACCTGAACACCTGAAAGATTCCCACCCTCCTCCCCACTTCAGTTTGATAGTGAATGATTCAATTGAGGGGAGAAGCCTCTGGTGGCTGGGTATTTGCAGCAGCATTGCCAACAGTAATTAGGTAACTCATTTTTGACTAGATTTTACCTGCAGCGTGGTAACACTGACAGTTAAATTACCCACTTAGTGGGGGAAATATGTGAGGATATAGTTCGGGCTGGTCAGTAAACCAGGGCTAATTCAGGTGTTCAGGTAAGTATTTACAATATTAGTTTTTACTATGAAAACTTCATTTCACTCATGTATGTCCAAATTTGGTATTTTAGGGTACCACAATGTAGTCTTTTATTCCAGAAGAAGAACAGTAACATATATGTGGAACTCCAGAGATTAATTACCCCCAGTTTTCTTCATTTACACATGTATGATACAACAGCAAAAGCTGCCGTTATACTTTGCCCAGAGCAATATATGTACCTACCGTATTCCTGTATGTGATTTTTTTTATCTCTGGAAATATTGAATTGAGGATAAGAAATTTAAAACAGATTAATGAATTGATGATAAGAAATTTAAACAGATTCAAGCTCATTGTTTAGGATGTGGTCTTTCTTCATTCCAAAATGAACCACAGTGAAGTAATATAGCATTTTTTTTAATTAGTCACACTTGTCTGACCCAAATTACCCAATTGCAGAATCAATTACAGTAAAACCTATTGTATGTGACTGTCCAGTTTTCAACCAACAGCAAGTATTAACTTTAATACACAGTTCTTCAAGGGAGTTTTTGTTTATAAGTTTTTAATTAACTAAGTACCATCTAACATATGCACAAAGAACGAGCCTTTTGGGTCAGCCATATGAGAGTTAAAAATATTAACTCAGTTTTGTTTGAGTGATTATTAACAATGTTTATTAAGCATAATAAAAGTATGTAAGACAATTTAGAACTCTTAACAGTTTGAGCAAAAATCCCCAGACTTTCTTGTGTCACTTAGTGCTTCACTATGTTTCATTCTTTTTCCCTGTTATCCCTATTAAGGTGATCACTTGTAAGTAATATTCCTTTGACCCTGTTAATATCTGGGATTGCAAATCTATTTTCAGTTGTGTTTGTATGTGATCACCCTTAATGTTCTGAAAATCACACTTTTTGGCCCAGCTAGTCATAGTTCCAGGTTTTGTTTGGTATTTGGTATGTGGTAAATTGGGTTTGGGTTTGTGCTTGGCATCGGTAGGGTTTAACAGTTCTGAGGTTGTTCCTAGTACTTCTGTTTTACTAACATTTTTTTTTAAATGTTTACAATTTTTGTTTTTGTTTGATGTGTAGGTTGTTTGGTTTTCTTATCTTTTTTTACTCCTCGCTTTATTGTAATTTGGTGTTTTTCTTTACATAAATACTGATGAGCATGTGTCATTCACTGTTGGTGGGAGTTTTTTCTATATGTTTTTTTTGTTGTATACCCAGATTGTCATGTCATATTTAGTAGTTTCAGTGACAGGGTTATGATATTTTTGTGATCACATATTTCAAGTTTCATAATGCATATTTCATATAATTATTCCATTTATTAATAAATTGTAAAATTAGTTTTTTTGTTTAAACAGTCCAACCACACAAGTACCTAATCAGCTGGTGTCTCTGGTAGTGGTGGGATGCTAGGTAACTTTTAATTGGAGACCTGCTGGTCTAGGTTAGGATCCTAGGTAACTTTTAATAGGAGACCTGCTGGTCTCTTTTTATTTCAGTTTAAGTTCATAGATATTTGTTGCCCCAAGGTTGAGATGTTTGCCTACAAGACTGAAAGGCAACGGAAAGTTGGTTTCTTCAAGATAAGCAGTGCTTGTTATAAAAGTTTTGGAGTTAAGACTGTGTCTTAGGCCTCCAAGTATTTGTTTGGTTCTTAAAAGTTACGGTAGTATAGGTTTAATACCTAGGTATAGACGTCTTGGTTTTGCAGAAAAACAAAACAGGTGAGGTAATGACCAGATTTTCATTGCTTTGGAAATTCATTGCAAGATAGAGCATTTTTTGTTACTTAAAGGACTCACTGGACTGTGAAGCATGAGTTTTGAGAGAGCAGTATGAAACAAGATTATCTACACCATGGGTAAAATGAAGAAAGATGGGGAAGTGTATGGGTAAATAAAAAAGTCATATTTGGTAGAGCCATTGGTATAGAGGAACAGAAACTTACAAATAGGCGTAAGAAGCTTGTACTTTGTTAAGCAGAAACTTGTGCACTGACATGGAAAATGTATGTTTTCAAAACGATATGACCTTAAAAGCTGAAGATCATGGTTGGAGTACATGGTGTCCAGCTGTTGAAAAAAAAATGTTTTTATATAATTAACTTACCAAGTAATTACACAGCTATAGTTCCAGTCGTATGCAGCTTTGATTAAAATTTTCATGGGTAGCGCTTTAATACTTTGTGTATATGAACAGCCCGCCCACTAACGGGGAATACATACTAGGGAACGACTCGGCTGATAACCTCATTCATTTTCTGCTGTTCTTGGTGTAAACACTTGAGTACTTATGGCAGTTTTTTCATTATTTTCTAGTTATATTACTGGATTTTGAATATTACTTAAACAGGGGCCACTGGAATGCATATTTTTGGTAGCCTTCAGGCTGAAAATCTTTCAGGATGAGTTTTTTCCCTGTTTTATTATTCGTTGATTCAAATTCGTGAACAAGCCAGTTACATACTCAAGCTGCCAGTAATAGTTTTGCCTTAAAAGTAATTTTGAATGTTATGCCATTCCTTCCCTTTAGACCAAAAACTGTTGCATTTATGATTTGTTTACCAGACAATAGGCTACGCACAAGCCACCGGTAAATAATTGCTTTGAAAGTAATTCTTGAATGTTACACCATTCCTTTAGGCCAAAAAGTTGGTAAATGTTGAAAAGCTGCCAGTATCTCATACTGGATAACAGATTAGTTTTTCTGGCGTATTTTATTGCATTTTCAACTAATTTGATGTTGATTTTCATCCAAAATCCATAGTTTTTAGAAGTTGTGGGTATTAGAACCTAAACTCCAAAAATAATGGATTTCTGACAAAAAATCTCCATCAGACTTGTTGAAAACTCATGGGAAAATACACCAGAAAGAGCTATTCTGTTATCCAGTGTGGGTGTAAAAACTCTGTATAAGAAAATCATGAACCACAGCTGTGTGGAACAACACTTGAACAATGTTTACATTCTGCATAGCAACACATCCTGTCAGTACTTCACTGTTTTAGTTTGTATTTTGCCACTATTTTAGTTCGTATTTTGCCCATGGTTTTGGTTACAATTTTGCTGTTAGCTATTGGGGGGGTTGGTCGGTATCGTCTCACCTTATAAGTTGTACTTTCATGAAGTAATATCATGTAACCTAGGGGTGTTTACTGGTTACAATTTTGCCATATTAGCTATGGTGGAGGAGGGGGTGCAGTGGTATTGTCTTACTTTATAAGTTGTAATTTGGTTACTGATTACAATTTTGCCATGTTCAATGTAATAGACGCCATAGCAAGGAAAATGACAGCCTCAACAAAGTAGAGTTAAGACAACCACTCTTTCAGAAAATAGCCAGTATGCTTCCACTAATGGAGGTGGACCTGTTCACCACATACGAGAATCACAAACTGCTAGGCAAGCAATAGCAAGAGATGCCTTCCTACAAGACTGGAATAAATGTAGGACAATACATGTATACCCTTTTCCTCCATTAATCCAGATTTCGAGGTGTGAGCAAACTTCTAACCTACTAAGGAACAGTTTACTTAATACATAGCCCCAAATTGGCCAAACAGGCATTGGCTCATATTACTTTAACAACAGGTAAAGAGATAAATTCCACACCTGTCCGCTGTTTTATCCCAGTCGGTAGGACGGAAAGTCATTTAAGAATCCTCCTTTCTAAGCCAAAACCTTCATGGGTGGATTTTCTTAAATATCTGTACAGTGAAAATTACTCACCCAACATTGCTAGGTACCTAGTACGTTTGAAAATTATATTTTCATTTATCTGGGAATATTAATATACATACTGAGAGCCCAGTAAAAAATTCTAAGGAAACAATTTTAAAATTTCTTATCCCATTTTAAAGACAAACACCTTTTAGTTACAAAACTCATGTTTTATGATTTTGTAATTTTGTACATGAACTTTCCTGTCAGACATATACTTAGCTTACGTCTCTGACGTCACGACAGAATTCAAAACTCGCGGCAAACGCGACAGGTAGGTCAGGTGATCTACCTTACCCGCTGCTGGGAAGCGGGTGTAAGAACCAACATACCTTTCTTGCCAGATTTTTTCTGTCGTCGGTGTTGACCACACCTGTTGTCGGTACCTCTTGACAGTTGGATTCTTTTCTCGTTTTCGCCCTGGATTGTTTCTACGGACTTTTGGTGAAGTACCCGATCTTTTGGCCTGGCATTTGCGATTTGTGGACAGTTATTTGACTTTTCTTTGGATTTTTCTTTGGATTCATGATGTCTGATGTTGATACTAAGAAAACTGCTATGTTTAGAGTTTGTTGTATGACTGAGTGTAAGGTGAGGCTACCGAAAGCTGCGGTAGACCCTCACACAGTATGTTTGAAGTGTAGAGGGAATGAATGCACCTTTAATAATCCTTGTAATGAATGTGAAAAGCTGAATGAGGATGAATGGAAGTCTTTGTCTTCCTACTTGAGGAAGCTTGAAAAGGATAAAGTTAGGAAAGCTTCTTCTAGGAGCAGTAGTAGATCTCGTGTTAGCGAGTTGGATATAGATAATCCTATTTTAGAAGTAGCTCCTTTGTCAGTTTCAGCTCCTGCTCCCTGCACCGAAGCCGAAGATGCGCCTTCGGAAGTGGCCTCCATGAAAGCCACCATTCGCAGTATGGAGATGAAAATTAAACATTTAGAAGGTAAGAGTGATTCCAATAGTGATTTGTGCAGTGAACCCAGTTCAGTGGAGGGTGCGTCTGATTCGGCTCCCTAATGCTTCCAGGCCTAGACCTCTTCCAGACTCCCAGTCCCAGTGGAGGAGGAAAGTCGAAAGCCGGCAGGAAGGTTAGGGAGCATCCCCACCGGTCAGGCGTCCCCTCGGTAGCTCCTGTTGATCGTTCCCAGGCTACCTTGGATCGCTCCAAGAGAGAAATATTGCACCAATGCTTCTCGTCTTCGCCTTCGCCTTCTCCTAAACGAGGATGGAGCTCTTCGGAAGCCTCGCGCCCTTCGAAGAGAGCCTGGAACGCTCCCTGCGCCCGTCCATCCAGCCCTGAAGTTTTTTCGGAAGAGCCTGAGGTGGAAGCGAAGAAACGTAAGAGATCTCTGGATTATCGTTCCCCGAGCAGAGATCGGGCCTCGTCACCTGTTCAAGAGTTTGTGAATTCTCCTGCAAGGGTGTTGGCTAACCTTCAGGCGCAGATTTCGGCTCTGGCTGGCTCTCTTTGCGTGTCGTCTCGTCGTAGAAGGACGTCTCGCTTCCTGTAAAGAAGTCCAGGCTCCCCTCTCCTGACTCTCGCTATTCGACGGAAGCGGCCCGCTCACCTGTGCGTTCGGATTCTCGCAGGAGACTTTCTGCTTCAGACAAGATCCCATCTGCGTCCAAGCGCCATTCGCCTGACAGACAGGATGTCTTTGTTTCTCCTTCGGACAAGGAGCAGACTGCTCGTAGAGATCTTCGCCCTACAGACGCTCTTCTCGAAACAGGATCGCTCCCCTTGATAGGCACCAAGAGCCTAGTAGGCGCTACTCGCCTCGTAGCCGCTCCTCGTCTCGCCTCCACTCTCCTGTTGACAAGCGCCCTAAATCGGACAGGCGCTCTTCGCTGGACAGGCGTCAAGAGCTTGTTAGGCGCGTTTCTCCTGGCAGGCGCTCTTCTCCTGACTTTCACTCTCCTCGAGTTAGGCGCCGAGATCCTAGCAGGCGCTTCTCCCCTTGTAGGCGCTCACCTAGTAGGCGCTCGTCGCCAGAGATCCTCTCTCCTCGGTTCAGGCGCCAAGAGCCTGGTAGCCTCTTCTCGTATGGCAGGCGCTGTTCGCCTGGTAGCCGCTCTCCTTTGGATAGGCGCCAAGAGCCTGATAGAAGTTTTTCTTCAAACAGGCGCTCTGCTCCTGACAGCCGCCTTACTCCTGTTAGGCTCCAAGAATCTGGAAAACGCACTCCTCCAGACAAGAAGGATGTTGCAAGTAGGCACGTTTCTGAAGCTTTGTCTCCAAGACGTAAACGTCTTATTTCCTCTAGAGACTCTTATAAGGAAAGTCGCGCCTCTAAGGATCATGAGGGTTCTTCAGCTCAGGAAGAACAGGATCCCTCAGAAGAAGAAGGACCAAAAGACTCCTCTGTTTCCTCCTATAAGAGGTTGACAGATTTGCTCCTGCAAGAGTTCGGAGATATCCTTTCTCCTGTGGCTCCTCCTTCTCCTCTTTCTTTATTCTCCACTTCGAAGACGTCGAAGGTTTTGTCTTGTGTAAGGATGAAACCTACTGTTTCCATGAAGAAGGCGCTTAGAGGTTTTGGGGAATGGCTCCTTTTCTAAGGAAGAGAAGGGAAGACTGTTTTTTCTTTCCCTCCGTCTAAACTGACTGGCAGATTGGATTCTGTAGCGAATCGGGCGAACCTTTAGGCCTCGCTCTCCCTTCGTCTGCGGACTCGGACTTCTCTTCATTGGTGGATTCTGCTCGTCGTTCCGCCCTCCTGTCTGCCAAGACTACGTGGGGGATGAACAAACTTGACCACCTACTGAAGGGAATGTTCCGAGTCCTGGAAGTTTTCAACTTCCTTGATTGGTCTTTAGGAGTTCTGGCTAATAAGACCCAGACCCCTGATTCACTGTCTCCTGAAGATCTTAACTGCGTCCTCACTTGCATGGACAAAGCAGTGAGAGACGGCTCGAGTGAAGTCTCCTCACTGTTTGGAGCTGGAGTTATTAAGAAGCGGTCAGTCTACTGTTCGTTTCTCACTAAGGCAGTTTCACATGCACAAAGGGCCTCTCTTATGTACGCTCAACTCTCTCCTCTTCTGTTCCCCAAGAAAATTATTCAAGATGTCTCGAGTGCCCTTTCAGCTAAGGCTACTCAGGACATGTTAGCCCAGGCGGCCAGGAAACCTCGCTCTGTCTTCCAACCCAAGGCCAAGAAAGAGACTCCTCTGAGGCAGGAGCCCTTTCGAGGAGGACCCGCTGTCAGAGGTTCTTCAACCAGAGGAACTAGACCTTTTAAGAGAGGTAAAACCTTCTCTAGGTCAGTCAGAGGGAAGAAATAGCGATCAAGGACTCCAGACATCAGTGGGTGCCAGACTACTGAAATTTGCCGACGTCTGGGCCCACAAAGGGGCAGACAATTGGTCCCTATCGATTGTCAGCAAAGGATACCTCATTCCCTTCTCGTCAAGACCACCATTGACGACAACTCCGAGGGAGTTGGTGGCCAAGTACAAGGACCCCATCATGAATCAAGCCCTTTCTCTAGCAGTAGATCTCATGCTAGAGAAGGAGGCTATAGAACTAGTGAAAGATCCCCGCTCTGCGGGTTTTTTTACAACAGACTATTCCTAGTTCCGAAGAACTCAGGAGGATGGAGACCGGTTTTGGATGTAAGCGCCCTGAACGTCTTTGTGGAAAAGAGGAAGTTCGCCATGGAGACAACTTCCTCAGTGTTAGCGGCTCTTCGTCCAGGGGACTGGATGGTGTCTCTAGACCTTCAGGACGCTTACTTTCATGTGCCGATCCATCCTTCTTCACGGAAGTATCTACGATTCATGATGGGAGGAAACATCTTCCAATTCAAGGCCTTGTGCTTCGGCCTGTCGACTGCACCCCAAGTTTTCACGGGGTTAATGAAAAAACGTGGCGCAGTGGCTACATTTGGAGGGAGTTGAGGGTGTCGCTTTATCTCGACGACTGGCTAATCAGAGCAGAGTCTCAAGAAAGATGTCTGGAGGACCTTCAAAAGACCCTTACATTGGCAAGTTCT